>NW_007245626.1:216376-218441 GCF_000164805.1 Carlito syrichta
TTTTTCTGCATCTAATGATATAATCATGTGGTTTTTGTTTTGACATCTATTGATGTATTTTATTACATTTATGGTTTTACAAATGTTCAACCAGCATTGCATCCCAGGGATGAAGCCTACTTGGTCATGATGGATGATTTTTGAGATGTGTTGTTGAATCCGGTTCGCTAGGATTTTGTTGAGAATTTTAGCATCTATGTTCATCAAAGATATTGGCCTGTAGTTCTCTTTCTTTGTTAGGTCTTTACCTGGCTTGGGTTTCAATGTGATGTTAGCTTCGAAAAATGATTTGGGGAGAGTTCTATCTTTCTCAATCTCCTGGAATACCTTCAGTAGGATTGGTATAAGCTCTTCCTTAAATGTCTTGTAGAATTCTGCTGGAAAGTCATCTGGTCCAGGGCTTTTTTTGTAGGTAGTTTTCTTATTATGTAGTCAATTTCCTTGATTGTTATTGGTCTATTTAGAGTCTTAATTTCTTCTTGTTTCAACCTAGGCAGGTTGTGTGATGACAGAAAGTCCTCCATTTCTGAAAGGTTTTCAAGTTTCTTTCCATACAAGTGTACATAATAGTCTCTAATGATCTTTTGTATTTCTTCAGAATCAGATGTGACTTCATCTTTTGTGTTTCTGATTGTGTTTATTTGGGCTTTTTCTCTCCTTTTCTTGGTCAGTCTAGCTAGGGGACCATCGATCTTGTTTATCCTTTCGAAGAACCAGCTTTTTGATTCATTGATTTTTTTTGTATTATCTTTTTGTCTTCTATGTCCTGGGTTTGGGCTTTTATTTTGGTGATCTGGATCTTCTGTTGAAATTAGGGTTTTTGTGGTCTTGCTTTTCCAGTTTCCTTAGGTGGTTTGTTAGGCTGTTAATTTGTGATCCTTCCATTTTCTTCATGTGCGTTTGTAGGGATATAAATTCTCTTACTACAGCTTTCATGGCATCCCAGAGATTTTGGTAAGATGTTTCTTCATTTTCATTTGTTTCCAGGTATCTTTTAATCTCTGTTTTGATTTCATCATTAACCCAGGAGTTGTTTAGCATCATGCTGTTTAGTGTCCATGTCTTTGTGGATTTTGGGGGGATCTTGTTGGTGTTAATGTTTATTTTTGTTCCACTGTGGTCTGAGAAGGTGCATGGTAAAATTTCAGTCCTTTTAAATTTGCTTATGCTTGATTTATGGTCAAGTATGTGGTCAATCTAAGAGTACGTTCCATGTGGTGATGAGTAGAATGTGTATTCTGTGGTCTTTGGATGGAGGGTTCTGTAGGTATCAATTAAGTCCATTTTATCAAGAGTTACATTGAGGTTTCAAATCTCGTTGCTGATTTTTTTGTCCTGATGATCTGTCTAGGGTTGTGAGTGGGTTATTAAAGTCCCCAGCTATGATAGTATTGGAGTTGATATCTTTTTTTAGTTTAACTAGGAGCTGCTTTATGAAAGCTGGTGTTCCTATGTTCGGTGCATATATGTTTAAGATGGATATTTCTTGTTGATGGATTGAAGCTTTTATCATTATGTAGTGACCTTCTGTATCTTTTAAAATTTTTGATAGCTTAAAGGGTGTTTTGTCTGAGACTAAGATCGAAACTCTGCCTTTCTTTTGTGTTCCGTTCACCTGAAAAATGGTTTCCTATTCTCTTACTTTGAGTCTATGAGTGTCCTTTCTAGTGAGGTGAGTCTCTTGAAGGCAATAGATTGTTTTCTGGTGATATTTTATCCATTTTGCCATTCTATGTCTTTTCAGTGGTGCATTTAGTCCATTCACATTCAAACTAATTATTGAAATATGAGAGTTGATCCCTATCATAATATTCTTACAGATTTGTTCTTCAGTTTCTGTGTTGTCTTTCTTTTGGTTTTAGAGTTGGATCATGTGTGTTTTTAATATTTTTCCTGTACTCTTGTGAAGAACATTGTTGTTCGTTTTTCCTTTTCTTCTGTATTCAATACTTTCTTAAGTGTTTCTTGTAGAGGTGGTCTGGTGGCAGCGTAGCTTCTTAGGGGTTGGATATCTGGGAAAGATTTCAATTCTCCCTCACTGATGAAGCTTAGCTTGGCTGGGTAG
>NW_007245626.1:219194-244576 GCF_000164805.1 Carlito syrichta
GTCTGGGTTTGTTGCATGTGACCAGTCATTTGGGGGCTCCTCATTGTTTGTGTTCCAGAGTCTGTTTTCTCAGTATCTGATTTCCCAGGGGTCTATGTTAGACCTATATTTTTATTTTGATTTTTCTTCATTTGTGCAGTTTTTTCCATCCCTACTTTTTCCTTGTCCTCCACATCACCATCTTCTTTAATTCTGCTATTCAGGGGTAGAGGGATTGCTTTTACTTCTGTTTGTTCAATTTCCTATTCTTATGTATGCCCTCTTACTTTGTTCAATTCTGGAGTTGTACTGTAGGTTGGGAGTGGTCCTTTTTGCAGTTTTGAGATTTACTTAAGCGGGGAGCTGTGATTCAAAATCTATCTGCAGGTCCTGGTATCTGCCAACAGGTGTATGGATAATCTGAGACCCACTTCCCACTGTCTTGGAATCTGTCCATGCAGTGGGGCTGTAGGTTTACTCCCTGAAATAAAATGAGGTTAGCAGAGGGAAGAGAATGGAGCAAACAGTGGGGGGAAGAGTGGGGTGGAGAGAGAGAGGAGTAAGGGGAAAACAGATGAGTGTACCAACAAATGGAGAGAGAGACCTAAATTGAAATGGATAAAAACAATAGACCCTGGCTACAGACTAACCAACTCCCATAAAAAAAAAACTAAAACATACAATGATGCTAACATACAAGCTAACCAACCACCTTATTGATGTGCTATTCCTCTATACAAAGATATGGTTTACAGAGAGGAGAAATAAGAAAAAAAGGAAGAGAAAAAAAGGAACAAAACAATAGGAATAGAATCAAGTCATTAAACTGACAGAACCAACTGAGCACTCTCTGAGACTTTTCGTTTAAGTCCAATGTCCTTTCAGCTCTGATTTCTGTCTTCTCAAGCTGGTAAATTAGTTCACAGTTGGGGTCAGTTGCCCCTAGCCTGCTGTGAAGGACAGTTCAGATCACCCTCAGTTCACCCCTCAAATCTGGCGTGTGTCTGTTTTTCAAGCTTGTTTTTCCTGTTTTGGTGTTGTTACCTTGAATCGCCAGCAGGTGGTGCTATCTCAGCTGCTTGCCCCAGAGGGGGTGGAGCCCGACAGGAGTCGGGCAGAGGCCGGAGATGGAAGCCTGCCTCAGGGCACACAGGAGGAGACCCATGGCTAGCAGGATGTCACAGTGGCAGCAGAGGTGGCAGCAATCCCAGCAGATCTTGCCTGCAGGGACTTCAAGGACTGAAGTTGTGGATCACCTCAGGCATGGATGGTATGATGCTATGGCTGCCATGGAGGCTGCAGCAGTACCAGTGGCTGCTGTGTCTGCAGCTGCAGTGACTGTCCAGACCACCTCGATGCCCCAGCAGTGGCGATAGCTGAGCTCCATGTGAAGAGCAAGCTGCCAATGTTGGGATCTGCAGCCCCCAGGGAGAAAGCCAGAGACCCTCTGTGTTCTCTTTTGCAGAGGGTCTTATAGACCAGGCTGCCCCATCACCATCTTGCCAGAAGTTGAGAAAAATGTTTTCATCATTAGGAATAATGTTACACCAGTTTCAAAGTGCTTTAAAAGCTAACTGGAAATTACTTTTGTGGCTTTCCAGCATCTTTCATTGGGTCAATACATTGTCTGTCGATGTGACAATATCTTTATATGGAGTATTCCAACTGTGTTAAGATGTACTAGACATGACTAAAACATTTCTTAAGTGGGACTGCAGAGCACACTTTTATTTTTTGTTCAGGGAACCAAATGCTTTCATTTAATCACAAATTGACCTCCCAAACAGTCTATTTTGCTTTGTGAACAGCAAACCTAACAAGAACATTTCTACCATGCTATTATAGGTATATGCATTGCTTTTCCTTGAAACCATTAGGAATCCTGATTTTTAAAAAATCCATAGAAACTCCCTTTAAAAAATGACAAGCATTTTTGCTTATAAAATAATCAATTACAGTCTTCTGCCATCATGCTAAAACCCTCCCTTCTAAACAAAGGGAAGTAATGAAATAGAGATCCCAGATAGTGGGGGTTTACCCATTCATTCTATTTATAGTATTGAAAGAATATCTGTGTTATTTGGAAAGCATGTGCTTACTATTAAATAATCTATACTATTCCTTTCACATTAAAATATGTTTTTGGCTTGAGGGTCAGAGAGCTGTGAAGGAAGACACCTGTCTTACCCAGAGTGGACCCACAGAAGGTGGCCTCCATGGTGAAGCTGTTCCTGATTCCCATTTTCCACATCACCACTCGTCCTGTTCCTTCTTTGCTCTTCTCAACATTAAACTTGCAAGCTGAGAATGAAAACTGAACGGAAGCAAATAAAATGATACTCAGTTTTCTGGGACCTATGTCTTTTTCAGAAAGGAGGGCTGAAAATGAAAAGGCAGTTGTGCAAGATCACTCATTCTCACTAAGCCATCAGGAACTCCTTTCTATTTCTCAACTAACGGAAATGACTCACTTTAAGGATGGCATGTTCCATTTCTGAGAATAGATTCTAATTCCTGCAACAAAATTTATTTTGTATCTTCATATAACATATGTAGTCAAAAATCACTGATTCATTCTTGATACTATTGATATAAGAGCTTACATTTTTTTAAAAGTGCTAGGAAGGGGTTCAAACGTGGTTAGGAATAAAGATGGGTATTGGAGTTTTTCAGAAATAGAGATTCTATTTTCATATGAAAAACCATTTCAAAGGTGTCCTGCAAAACTGTCTACAATTTATTTTTGGAGGGAGGGAATTTTTGTCTATTTCAGTAGCATACAATAAAATAGATTTTTGCACATCTTTGTATGTACCTAACACATATGAGGGCTGACAATTAAGTTCACAAACTTGCCACCGTGTGTTTACAAACAACTTAGTAAGGTTTCATAACCTTGGTATATCATTGTCTCACAGCTGTGTTTGTGTCGATGTGTGGTGGTGTCTTGCTGAGTGGTGTTCATTACTGTTGTTGCATGTTTTTATGTGCCATTGGGCAAGTGTCGGAGTTTTAATTAGAACAATGAACAAACATTAAATTTCTTGTTAAACTTGACAATAGTGGAAGCAAAATCAAGGACATGTTAATCCAAGTTTATGGGGATGATACCGTGAAGAATACAGCAGTGTACAAATGGATTAAACATTTTTTCTGAGGGGAGAGAAAGCGTCACGGATGAACAGAGGTCAGAATGGCCAGTAACAAGCAGAACTGATGAAAACATTACAAAAATTCATCGAATTATGTGTCAAAATCATCGGCTGACTATGAGAAGTATAGCAGACCAAATAAACATTGAAAGAGAAACAGTTAGGAAAATCTTAACTGACAATTGTGGTTTGAGAAAGGTGTGTGCAAAAATGGTCCTGAAGCTTTTTCATCACGACAATGTACCAGCTCACATGGCACTGTCTGTGAGGGACTTTCTAGCCATAAAGAAATAACTGTTTTACCCTCCTTACTCACCCGATCCATGAGTTTTTACCCAAAGATAAAGGAAATATTGAAAGGAAGGCATTTTGATGACATACAGGACATCAAGAGGTGATACAACAGCTCTGATGGCCATTCCAGAAAAAGAGTTCCAAAATTGATTTGATGGGTGGACTAGGTGCTGGCATTGGAGCATAGTTTCCCAAGGGGAGTACTTCAAAGGTGACTGTAGAGATATTAAGTAACGAGGTATGTAGCACTTTTTCTAGGATGAGTTTGTGAACTTAACTGTTAGACCTCACATAGAGATTCATGTAACCACCACCACAATCAGGATATAGCTACATTACCCCTAAGCAACTCTCATGCTGTCCCTTTGCAGTCACATCCTCCTACCTTCTCTCACTCCTGGCAACCATCAGCTTGCTCTCTTGTTATTGTAGTTTTGTTTTCTTTAAGATTACCATATAAATGGAATCATACATACTGAATGATTTGAGTATGTATGACCTCCTTTTTGAGATTGACTTCTTTTGCTAAGCACAATACTTTTGTAGTTGAATACTCACAAGTTGTTGCATGTATGAATAAACGTTTATTTTTATTGATGAGTACTATTCCACTGTATAAATGTACAAAAGACTTTTTATCCATTTACCAGTTAAAGACATTGTGGATTGTTTCCAGCTTTTGGCCATTATGCTAGAGCAGCTATAAACATTTGTGTGTACAGGTTTACATATGAATGTAAGTTTTCATTTCTCTGCATAAATAACTAGGAATGGAATTACTTGAACATACAAGTATATATTAAACTTTATATGAAACAAACTACTTTCCAAAATATTATACCAGTTTGTATTCATACCAACAATGTACAGTATAAAAGTTTCAGTTATGTCACATTCTCGTTAGCTCTTGGGATGGTATTATTTTATTTTAGCCATTGTAATAGGTGTGTGTACAAATGGATCTCCTCATGGTTTTAACTTGCAGTTTTGTAATGGCTACTGGTATCAAACATCTTATTTGCCATCATTTATCCTGAAGTATGTATTCAAGATCATTGCCATTTTAATTAGCTTGTTTGTTGCTATTGAGTTATTAATACTCTGGATACAAGTTTTTGTCAGATATGTGATTGTGAATATTTTATACTATCTGTAGTTTATCACTGTTTCTTTTTAACAGGATCTTTCACAGGGCAAAAGGATTAATTTTGAAGTTCAATTTATCAATTTGTTATGATCTAATAGATTGTGTTTTTGGTGTATGTCTAAGAAATGTTTGCCTAATTCCATGTTTTAAAACATTTTTTCTATTTTTTTTCTAAAAGTTTTATAGTTTAACATTTTACATTTAAGATGTGAGGTGGAGGTGGAGGTTTTTTTGGTTTCTGTTTTTCATATGGTTATCAGTTTTTCCAACACTACTTATTAAAAAGTTTTTTCCCCATTAAATTTCTTGTGCATCTTCATCAAGAAGTCATACACGTTTGGGTCTATTGCTGGGCTTGCTAGTCTATACTATTGCTGTAGGTGTTTATATGATTCCTATTACTACATCATCTTGATTGCTGTAGTCTTACACAAAGCCTTAAAATTTGACAATGTTTCCTTCAGCTGTTTTTTGTTTTGCCTATTATAGCTCCTTTACCTATCCTTATCAGTTTTAGAATAACTTTGCTTATAGCTATAAACATTTTAAAATTTTGTCTAAAACTGTGTTAAATCTATAGATTAATTTGAGGGGTTGATATCTTACCATGTTTAGTTCTTCAGTTGATAGTACAGCATGTCTCTACATTTCTTTGGGTCTTAATTTCATCAGTATTATTTAGGTTTCAGTGTCCAGATCCTGTACATTTTGTTAGATTTTTTTTTTTGAGTTGGAGTCTAACTCTGTTGCCCAGATTGGAGTCCAGTGGCCGCTCCTGGCCACTGCAGCCTCGACCTGCTGGGCTCCGGCAATCCTTCCGCCTCAGCCTTCCAAGTAGCTGGAACTACAGGCGTGCGCTACCACACCCGGCTAATTTTTTTGATTTATCACAGAGATGAGGTCTCGCCAAGTTGCCCAGATGGGTCTCGAACCTGCAGGCTCAGGCAATCCACTCACCTCAGTCTCCCAAAATGTGGGATTACCAGCTGAGCCACTGAGTCCAGTTTCATTTTGTTAGATTTACAACTATTTGTTGGAGCTGTGGTAAAATAGTATTGTTTCTGATTTTGGTTTCCAGTTATTATTCATTGTGATTATATAGAAACACAATTGGTTTTTGTGGATTGACCTTGTATCCTAAGATCTTGCTAAGCTCACTTGTAAATTCTAGGTTTTTTTGTGGATTGTCTTGGATTTTCTATGTAGACAAACAAGTCACCTTTGTTGCCTTTTCTTTCCAATCTGCCTTTCGTTTCTTTCTTTTGCTTTATTGCACTGGTTAAAACCTTCAGAACAAAGTTGCATGGAGGGGGTGAATGAACACCCTTGTCTTGCTCCTGTCCTTGGAGGAAAACATTCAGTTTTTTATCATTAAGGATGTTGTTAACTGCAGTGTTTTTATCAGGTTGGGGAAGTACCCTTTTATTCCTTACTTGTTGAAAGATTTTTAAAAATCATAAATGGGATACTGAATTGTGTTGAAAGTTTTTTCTGCATCAATTTATGTTATCATATATAGTTTTTCTTCTTTAGGCTCTTAACACAGTAGATTGCATTAATTTTCAAATATGGAACCAGCTTTACAATCTTGGGCTAAATTCCTGGTTATGGTATATTATTTTTTTTATATATTACTGGATTTAATATGCTAATATTTTGTTGAGGATTTTTCCATCTATGTTTATGAGATACCAGCTTGTAGTTATCTTTTCTTGTACTGTTTTTGTCTTGTGTTGGTTTTATGGCAATCCTGGAAAAGACTGTGTCTTTAAATTTTTGGTAGCATGCTTTAGTGATCACAACTGGATCTGGAGAATTTTTTGAAAAGTTTATTGCTTGAAATGCTTTCAAGACTATTCAAATTATCTATTTCATCTTGGTGAGTTTTGGTAGTTTGTAGTTTTCAAGGAATTGGTTTATTTAATCTAGGTTGTTAAATTTATGTGTAGACTTGTTTCCCTTATTGTCCTTTTAATGCCTGCAGGGTCACCTTTCTTTCATTCTTGATATTGGTAATTTGCATCATCATTGCCTTCCCCTCCTCTTCTTTCTCTTTCTCCTATGCTTTCTGATCAGTCTTGGTGTCCATTATCAGTATTATTGATAACAGTTATTAGTTCTATTGATCTTTTCCAAGCACAAGCTTTCTGTTGAACTGATTTTCTCCACTATTTTTCTATTTCTAATTTCATTGACTTGCTTATCTTTATTATCTGCTTGCTTTGGGGATTATTTTGTTTTTCTTTTTTCTAGTCTTATGGTAGACACTTAGATTACTGATTTGAGACCTTTCTTTTCTAATATAAGCACTTATTGCTATACATTTTCTTCTAAGTACTACTACATTAGCTGAGTTTCACAAAATTTGATACTGTATATTTTCATTTTCTTTCAGTTCAAAATATATTCTAATCTTCCTTGGGAATTCCTCTTTGGCCTAGGGATTACTTAGAAATGTGGTTTAATGTCTATGTGTTTGGAGATGTTCCTCTGATATTTGTTTTGTTGATTTCTAATTTCATTATGGTCAGAAAATATACTTTATATAATTTCAAGTATTTTAAATTTGTTACAGTTTGTTTAAAACAAGGGTAGTATCTAAAATGCCAATAGGAGCTGGCAGTGTGGTTCATGCCTGTAATCCCAGCACACTGGGTGGCTGAGGCAAGAGCATTGCTTGAGCCTAGGAGTTTGAGACCAGCCTAAGTAACATAGCAAGACTTCCTCTCAAAAACAAACAAACAAAAAACAAAAAACAAAAAAACTAGCCAGGCACCTGTAGTCCCAGCCTACTTGGGAGGCAAAGGTGAAGGGATAGACTGAGCCCAGGAAGTCAAGGCTGCAGCAAGCCATTATTGTGCCATTGCACCCCAGTCTGGGTAAGAGTGAGAACCCAAAATCAAAAAATAAAATAAATAAAATGCCACAAAGTATAAAAAGCACCATTATGTTATGTACTACTAAAACACACACAACTGGTAATTAAACTACAACATGTCATCGACACACAAAACACACACCATTTCTAATTCCAATCCCAACATTATAAAATAAATGAAATTTAATTTTCCATGCAATTACTCTTACATTGCATGGCAGAAAAAATAAAATAAAACAAGGATAGTAACTGTTCCAAGCACATTTGAATATAATGTGTATCCTGCTGTTCAGTAGAGTTCTGTAAATACCATTTAAGTCAGTTGGTTGATAGTGTTGTTCGGTTCTTATATATCCTTGCCTATTGTCTATCTACCAGTTCCAGATTACTGAGAAATTTGAAATCTCCAAATATAATTATGGATTTGCACAAAGAGATTTTAATAATAAAAATTTAATAGAAAACCTAGAAATAAAAGTCTCTATATCTTAAGCAAACTTTATATTATGTGGAAGACTTTTTTAAATGGCAGACTGGTTGTTTGTGATCAAGAAATTGACCCATTTCATTTATGACTCAACAGGTTAGAGATGTGAGACCCTAAAAAACATGTCAATAGGTTAAGTATCTTAATAACATGGAATCGTTTTATAAGAGTAATTAACTTTACCTAAGAATATTGACAGTATAAATTTACACAGGAATAGTTTCTGGTATGGAGTTGAGTTCTCTGATATTTCTGAAGAGGTGAATCCTATTTGGACAACAAACCCTCACTTTCTGTAAATAGCTATTGTAACCAGATTATTCTTTTCTTTTTATGTCCTTGGGCTCCAATTGTCCCCAGAATACAATGAGTACTTCCCAACAGAATACAATGAAAACTTAAGAGAAAGTCTGCAGGAATTTTCTTTGTTATGTTAAAGTATTTTCTCTAAAGAATGATTAAAATAATTTCTGTATCTGGTAAATGAGTGGTTCTAACATTTCCACAGTCTTTGAAAATAAGATACAGTTTATTCTTTTTTCATTCTAATTTCTATATGCTTTTGAAATATTGGTTATTGATTTTTTATGGTAAAATTCTAATAGACATTTTAAAGAAATTATTACACATTCCATAAGAGCACAATCTTCAACCTGTGTAATTTAGACACTCAAAGAATATCAAAACAATAAAATATAAGTCCCCAAATGATTGATGAAAATGACTAATAAAGGAATGACTAATAGAGGAAGCTTTCAAAAGGTAAAAGTGTGGTAGTATTAAAGTGATAGAATTTGGGGCATTTTTTTTCTTTTTTCATATTTTCAAATTATTAGGCACTAAATAGTTCCATATAGTTGCTTTCTTATTGTCAATTGTATAAATCAGTCAAAAAATTAAAAAAACAGTTTACTGAATAGGATTATTCATTCCGCAATCTGACATGGTCAATATTTAGTAAAGAAAAAGTTAAAGCCTTAAAAGGTGTTTACTTTATCTGGACAATTTTTGCTCAGCATAAGTGGAAAGATTCGTTGCTGTAAGTATAAGGCTTTAGATCTGTCACTACCATCACAACCATACATGAAGATGTTTTCTTTCCTACTATGGCCATGCAGATCACAATATAAAATGACCTCTCGTTTCTCCATCAATCTGTCAAGAAGAAAAAGAATAAGTTACAAGATTTTACCTCTGCATTCTTCTTCTATGGGTACAATTAAGATTTTATAAGTGCAATATCCAAGTAAATAGCATTTCTTATCTCTTAGCTTTCAATTTCTTTCTCTTATCTATACAGCATATTATTAGTATACATTTTAAAAATCCATAACCGGAGGTCAGGAAGATGGCGGCTGAACCAATCGGACTATGTAAGTCCCTGTGTGAGTGTGTGTGTGTGTGTGTGTGTGTGTGTGTGTGTGTGGAAAATTTTGTGTACGTGCTGGTGAGTGAATGGGCATGTGAGGGGCTGACTGAGTGAGGGCTAGGGAGTTAGTGGCCAGGGTTTTCCTGGTGCAGTGGCTGGTGCCACAGCTCCTGGGCTTGGACCCTAGCAATTCCCAGGATGCAGATGCCAAGCGCCATTTTCTTTTTCTTTTCTTTTATAAATCAACAAACTCTCCATGGGAAGAAAATGCTGGGAGAGACTATCTAAATAGGGGCTTGTGAGCAAGTGCCCAGGCCCCAGGTGCAACAGCTGGTGCTATAGCTTCTCTGCTTCATCCCTGGTTCTTCCCAGGTGGCAGAAGTCGAGTGCCATTATTATTTTTTAAACTGACAAAAGCAGTGGGGAGAAAATATTGTCCCAGGCTCTCCCTCACTGGTGCAGCAGGAGAGAGACTTCTGGCCCATGACTTTGCCTCACCACTTTAGTGCCTGGCAAGGCACTGGCAGCAGAAGCTGCTGAGGGAGCCCAGAGGTAAAGTCCCATGGAAGAGGACAAGAGAGGCACCCCACCACCATCTTGAAGGTGGGGCAGGAAAGTGCTCTGACTCGCTCATCACGGAGCAACAGACTCAATCTCTGTGACTGGCGGATCAACTACTCAGGGATTGATTGTGACCCAGAGAGAATATCCTGAAAGCACAAACTTGGGAGTGTCCTGATGAGTGCTGAATTCCAGGCGCCCCACCCCCTATCCCGAGCCAGCCTTGGGACAAAGGGTGTGGCCAGAAAAGAATGAGGAGGAACTCCAAAGAGATCAGTGGTGAGTCCGGAACTGACCCAAACCCCCTCCTCCCCAGCAATCCTCTGAACTTCAGACCCACACAACTGGGCCACAACTGAGGGCCAAACCCAGGCGGAGCCTGGATGTCAGTCACAATAGGAGAACTTCATTCCAGGATAGGCCTGGCAAGAATACATACTTGGGGAAGAGACAATCCCATATCTCCCTACTGGATGAGATCTCCCTGAACATACGAGAGTGGGAGGGGAGGACTGCAATCCCACTCACCTCCACTGACCCTTTTCCTTCCCTGCTTCAGACACTGAGGAGACAGTGAAAAGCAGTAGCTTTGAAGGAGAGACCTAATTAGAGGAACAATTACAGAACCTGCCACAAGAAGGCAGGTTTTTTTAAATTTCAATTTTAAAAAATTAAAAAAAATTTTTTTTGACAGTTAGTTCATCTATTTAAAAAATATTTTCCTTTGTGCATGAATGTGTATGTGAGGGTTTGATCTGCTCCCCCTCAAATATTTTTTCTTTTCTTTTTCTATTTCTTTCTTCTTTAATTTGTCATTTTCTGTTTATGTGTGTATGTGAATGATTGAGTGTTCATCTTTCAATTTTGTTGTTGTTGTTGGTTTGTTTTTGCTCTTTTGTCCTTCTGGGTTTTTTTATTTTCATTTCTTATGGTTTAAGGTGTGTGTCTATATATATGTGAAGGTTCGATCTGAATTCCATTTCCCCCTCCCCCATCTTTCTGTTTTCTTTATGCTAGGTGTGTGTGTATGTTTACTTTTCTTGGTTTTTTTTGTTGTTGTTTGTTTTGTCTCAATTTGTTGTTATTCCAGTTTGTTTTGGGGTGTGTGAGTGTATGTCTGTGTGTTGTGTGTGTGTGTTCAATTGATTTTTGCATTGGTTTCTGCTTTGCAACATCATATAGAGTGGTGGTGGGGAGTGGGTCTCAGGGAACACATACACAATAAGTGAACATTGTAGTTTGCAAGTAGTTTCTGAATCCTAGTGCCCCATCCCCTACTTTATTTGAATTTCAAAAATGACAAGAGATAGCAAAGTTTCCCATCCATTGTCCTACTTTAAAATAGAACAAATCCAGAGCCCAGATCAGGGAAGAATAGAGGACTGAGCAAAAGCAAACATCAGAAGGGAAAGTCTCTCCCACTGACACTGAATAATAGAACTAAAGAGAAAATCAAGAGATCTGTCACAAATGAGGAAAAGCCAAAGGAAGACCTCAGGCAATTTCAAGTGTGCCAAAGACAAAACTCCTGAAAAATCAGACCTTGGTGCCCAAACAATGAAAGTCACCAAAGACTGTCCCCAGAATAAGACAGGGATTAGGGAATGGATAAAAAGAGTGAATAAGACCCAAGAAAGACAAGACGCAACACTGAAGTAATTGTAACAGAGATTTTGGCAATAAAAAAATTTCATCTAGGAAATAAATAACAAGATGACAAGCATGGAAAGCAGAATTAATCTAACTGAAGAAAGAATCTCAGAATTTGAAGACCAGAACATGGAATTAACCCAACCTATTAATAAACACAGAAAGAAAACTCAGAAAGAACAAAACCTCCAAAAGATGTGCAATTATATCAAGAGGCCAAGCCTATGCCTGATTGGTATCCCAGAAGAAGAAAGGGAAATGGAGAACACCTTGGAGCAAGTATTCCAGGAGATTATCCAAGAAAACTTTCCCCATCTCACCAGAGATGTGATCATCCAAACACAGGAGATACAGAGAACCCCGCAAGACATCAAGTGACAAGACCAAACACATGATAATTCGCCTACATGATGTAGGTACAAAATAAAAAATCCTAAAGGTATCAAGAGAGAAACGTCAGACTACCTACCAGGGAAAACCAATCAGAATAGCAGCAAACCTATCAGAAAAAAACACTACAAGCTAGAAGAGACTGGAGTCCAATTTTCAAAGTCCTCAAAGATAAACAATTTCAACCAAGAATTTCCTACCCAGTCAAGCTCAGCTTCATCAGCAATGGAGAATGAAAATCCTTTCCAGACATCCAATCCCTAAGGGATTATGCAGCTTCCATACCAGCTCTATAGGAGACACTAAAAAAGGTACTAAGCCCAGAAGAAAAAAAAGAATGACCACACATTTTCCAAGAGAACAACAGAGCACAGAATCAACAGAGAATACAGTGCAATAAGAATCCTGAAAACACACACATTCATGAACCCCAAATTCAAAAGAAAAAAAGCAAACAAAAAAAACTTTATAAGAACCTCATGACAGCAATAAACAATCACATTTCAATAATCAGCATGAATGTGAATGGACTAAATTCACCACTGAAAAGACACAGATTGGCAAACTGGATAAGAAACCATGACCAATTATTTGCTACATCCAGGAGATTCACCTCACTACAAAGGATGCACACAGACACCAAGTTAAAGGATAGAAAATAAGTTTCTAGACAAATGGATCACAAAAGAAGGCAGGAGTTGTGATCTTAATATCAGACAAAACAACCTTTAAGCTGTAAAAAATTTTAAAAGATGCAAAAGGACACTACATAATGATAAAAGGTTCAATCTATCAACAAGAAACATTCATCCTAAACATATATGCACCCAACACAGGAGCACCAGCATTTATAAAGCAACTACTAATTAAACTAAAAAAAGATATTAACTCTAACACCATTATAGGAGGGGACTTGAATACCCCACTAAAAGCCCTAGATAGATCATCAAGGCAAAAAATCAACAAGGAGATCCAGAACCTAAACTTGACAATTGACCAAAAGGACTTAATAGACACCCACAGATTATTCCACCCAGCAACCACACAATGTACATTCTACTCATCACCACATGGAATGTACTCCAAGATCGATCACCTCCTTGATTATAAGTCAAGCATAAACAAATTTCATAAGGTTAAAATCTTGCCTTGCACACACTCAGACCACAGTGGAACAAAAATAAATATCATCACCAACAAAATTTCCCCAAAGCCCACACAGACATGGACACTAAACAGCATGATGCTGAACAACTACTGGGTCAACAATGAAATCAAAGCAGAAATTAAAAGATTCCTGGAAACAAATGAAAATGAAGAAACATCTTACCAAAACCTCTGGGATGCCATAAATCAGTTCTAAGAGAGGAATTTATAGCTCCACAAGCACACATCAAGAAAATGGAAAGATCAGAGGTTGAGAGCCTAACAAATCACCTAAGGGAGCTGGAAAGAGAAGACCACCAAAACCTCAACTTTAGCAGAAGAATCCAAATCACCAAAATACAAGCCCAAATACGAGACATAGAAGACAAAAATGTAGAAAACATCAGCAAAACAAAAAGCTGGTTCTTTGAAAGAACTAACAAGACTGATGGACCCCTAGCCAGAATGACCAAGAAAAAGAGAGAAAAAGCCCAAATAAACAAAAGATCAACTCACAACTGACCCCGAAGAAATACAAAAGATTATCAGAATACTATATATACCTATATAGAAACAAACTTGTTAACCTAAATGAAATGGAGAACTTTCTGACATCATACAACTTCCCCGGGTTGAAACAAGAAGACACTGAGACACTAAATAGACCAATAACAACCCAGGAACTTGACCCTGTCATACAAAAACTACCTACAAAAAAAAAAAAAAAGCTCTGAACCCAGTGGATTTTCCAATGGCAGAATTCTACAAAACGTACAAGGAGGAGCTGGTACCAATCCTTTTGAAAGTATTCCAGGCAATTGAATATGATGAAATTCTCACCAAATCATTTTATGAAGCTAACATCACACTGATACCCAAACCAGGTAAGATCCAACCAAACAAAAAAAAAAAAAAAAGAGAGAGAGAGAGAGAACTACAGGCCAATATCCCTCATGAACATAGATGCAAAAATCCTCAATAAGATTCTAGCAAGTTGGATCCAAAAACACATCTCAAAAATCATCCACCATAACCAAGTAGGCTTCATCCCCAGGATGCAGGGCTGGTTCAACATTAGCAAGACCATAAATGTAATTAAATACATCAACAGATGTAAAAACAAGAACCACATGATTATATCATTAGATGCAGAAAAAGCTTTTGATAAAATCCAGCATCCTTTCTTGATAAAAACCCTCAAACACCTGAGTATAGAAGGATCATACCCCAAAATAGTAAGTGCCATCTATGATAAACCCACAGCTAACATATTGCTAAAAGGACAGAAACTGGAAACATTTCCCTTGAAAGCTGGAACAAGACAAGGCTGCCCACTCTCATCCCTCTTGTTCAATATTGTGTGGGAAGTCCTAGCTTAGGCAATTAGACAAGAGGAGGAAACCAGGGGTATCCAAATAGAAAAAAGAGGAAGTCAAGTTATCCCTCTTTGCTGATGATATGATCCTATACCTTGAAAATCCAAGAGAATCTGTCAAAAACCTGCTGGCACTGATAAAGGACTTTGGCAAAGTCTCAGGGTACAAAATAAATGTGCAAAAGACAGTTGCATTCCTGAATACCAAGAACAAGCAGGCAGAGACCCAAATTAAAAGCACAATCCCACTCACAATGGCCACCAAAAACATGAAATACCTCGGCATCTTCCTAACCAGAGAAATGAAAGACATTTACAATAAGAACTACAAAACACTGCTCCAAGAAATCCAAGAAGACACAAACAAATGGAAGAATATTCCATGCTCATGAATAGGAAGACTTATCATAGTTAAAATGTCCATCTTACCAAAGGCAATCTACAGATTCAATGCAATACCCATTAAGTTACCAACATCATTCTTCTCAGACCTGGAAATGACAATATAGAAATTCATATGGAAACATAAATGACCACGAATAGCCAAAACAATCCTTAACAAAAGATACAAAAGATACACTTTCAGACTTCAAACTTTACTATAAGGCTACAGTAATCAAAACAGCCTGGTGTTGGTACAAGAACAGGCACATAGACCAATGGAACAGGATAGAGATTCTGGAAGCAAAAGTCTCAATTCCTCAATCAACTCATCTTTGACAAACCTTCCAACAACAACCACTGGGGAGAGGATAACCTATTCAGTAAATGGTGCTGGGAAAACTGGTTGATCACATGCAGAAGATTAAAACAGGACTCCTACCTATTACCATACACATAAATTAACTCTAAATGTATCAAAGACCTAAACGTAAAACCTCAGACTAAGACTCTAAGAATCTTAGAAAATACAGGAGACACCCTTATGGAAATTGGAACTGGCAACCAATTCCTATTCAGAACCCTAAATCCCCATACCTTAATAAATAAGATAGACAAGTGGGACCTCATCAAACTAATGAGCTTCTGGAAAGCAAAAGAAACCATCAAGGGAGCAGGGAGACAGCCCACAGAATGGGAAAAAATATTTGCCAACTGTATATCTGACAAAGGCCTAACATCTAGGATCTACAAGGAATTCAAATACACCAAAAGGAAAAAAACAGCCCCTTTAAAAAGTGGGCAAAAGGCATGAATAGACACTTCTCTGACATAGAAGATATATGGGCAGTCAACATGAAAAAGTGCTCAGCCTCACTCATCATCAGAGAAATGCAAATCAAAACCACACTGAGATACCACCTAACACCAGTAAGAATGGCCATCATTAATAAAACAAACAACAGATGCTGGCGAGAATGTGGAGAAAAAGGAACACTTCTACACTGCTGGTGGGAATGCAAACTAGTGCAACCTCTTTGGAAGACAGAGTGGCGATTTCTGAAAGAACTAGAAATTGACCTTCCATATGACCCAGCAATTCCCCTATTGGGAATATACCTGAAGGACCTCAAATCATTCTACAAAAAAGAAACCTGCATATGTATGTTTGTTGCAGCTCTATTCACAATAACAAAAACATGGAACCATGTTGCCCTTCGAAACTGGACTGGGTAAAAAAATGTGGTACATATACACAATGTAATATTATGCAGCCATAAAGAAGGACAAACATATGGACTTTGCAACAATTTGGATGGATTTAGAGTTGATCATACTCAGTGATCTACCACACAAAGAACAGAGTACCATATGTTCTCACTCCTAAGTGAAACTTGAACAATTATAATACTGTAAGAAAGGAATTGGCAATAGTGGGAAACTGTCAGGGGAGGGGGGGTAGGGCTGAGGGAAACTGCTAGGGGAGAGAAGGCATACCTCATCAACAAGGACACCTGCATGGTCAACTCTAAAAATGTTTGTATACTTAACCCTGAATTGTACCCTACATCTTTATAATAAAAAATCCATAACCATTTCCTATTAAGTATATGTAAAAATCTAAATGCAGTAGCCTTCTGTTAAAAGGACAAAATTTACCTTGCTTCCAAGATCTTCTCCAACAAGATCTCTCTGTTTTATTATTCTGTTTTTCTCACTCCTGCTTTTGCCTATTACCTTTCTCATAGTTTCTTTCTTTTTTTTTTTGAGTTGGAGTCTCACTCTATCGCCCAGGCTGGAGTGCAGTGGCCACTCCGGGCCACCGCAGCCTCGCCCTGCTGGGCTCCAGCGATCCTTCTGCCTCAGCCTTCCAAGTAGCTGGATTCTTTCTTAATGGAATGAATACTTTGCTTTCTTCACTTTTGTAAATGTAAATACTACTCCCTCCCCCAGTCTTCAAGACAAACCTCAGTCTTACTTCTTCTCTAACTTGTCAGGGCCATAGAGTTTCCTCCTTTTTGAACTCCAGTGGCACTTAATATTGCAGTGGACCATTTGTTTGATCCTTGCCTAGGAAAGTTTTCATATTTTTTATATTTAAGCTTGTTAAGGGTGAGGTTAAGAATTATTTTATACACATAATAAGTACTCAAATATTTGTTAAAAACTGAGTGCCTGATGACTTGGTGTGGTGGCTTAATATCACTTCGGAAAAAATGGTATTAAAATTTGAGTGGATTTTTTTCTGGTAAATTTCTAATAAATATTTTTAAAGAGGTCAGGCTTGGTGGCTCAGCCTGTAATCCCAGCACTTTGGAAGGCCAAGATAAGTGGATTGCCTGAGCCTGCGGGTTTGAGACCAGCCTGGGCAACTTGGCGAGACCTCGTCTCTACAATAAATAAAAAATTGGCCTGACATGGTACTGGGCACCTGAAGTTCTTGGCTACTTGGAAGGCTGAGGCAGAAGGATCATCAGAGCCAGCAGGTTAATGCTGGGGTGACCATGAGTGTGCCACTGCACTCCAGCTTGGGCAACATAGTGAGACTTCAACTCAAAAAAAAAAAAATATATATATATATATATATATGTTTTTTAAAGAAATTAGTACATACTCTTTACCAGCACAATCCTTATTCTATATAATTTAACACCCAATGAATATAAAAACACAAAGAATAACCCCTCCAAATTAATTGAGGAAAATGATGAATAGAAGAGGCTTTCAAAAGGTAAAAAGGTGGTGATGTTAAGCTGGTAGGATTGATTATATTACTTAAATAATCAAAATTATAGACTATTAGTTATTTCAGAAAAGATAAACAGCAAAATGTTAGCAATGGTATTTATAATATGAAATATATTAGTTTATAACAAAAAATATTAAAAGCGAAAATCAAACATATTTCTTCTATTAGAAACATTATTCCTTTAAACTAGCAGGAAATCCCAAAGTAAAATTTGTTATAAGTATTAATTTATTACGCTTTTCTCATTTGGTGTCTAATAAATTCTAATTGACAAAGTCACTAAAAGATCATTACAAATTTCTAGAAAACCAGATAAGTCAATATCAAGTTCTTAAATAAGAAAAACATACTGTACAAACCAAAAATTTCCCGATTTTAGTAATCTTTCAGCTTCTTGTAAGTAAGTAAAAATAAACTGCTTCTAAATAATTAATTCTCAAAGAAATGCTATTTGCTTCCAAAATGAAACAGGATATTAGGGTCTGTTATCTCATATTAATTTAAATAACTTTGGAAACAGTTTGGATTTTCTTTTAAACCACAGGTAAAAAGATATTCCAAGTATGTAATACGAGGTTCCCTATACAAAGATCTTCCTCTCTTATTCAAATATATTTTGAATATACTTAACTTAGATACACTTACAGCTGCTCACCTTTCCACATGTACATGACTGACTTCCCACTTACCTGCATATTACTAATTGCATTAAGGTATTTCTCCTTCTTGGAAGTCTTTTAAAAATGTGCTGAAAGACTTCTGTCTTAACCATCTTACAAGGCAATTAGAGAAGAACAGAGCTGAGATGTTTAAAATAGTTTCCATACAGACAGGCCAAGGGTCTTTGACCTGTAATCCATCATGTGTCAGACCAGGGACTCTTAATGTCAAAGAGCACTAAGCAGATAATACAAATATTCAAATGGACATCCCATGAGCTTATATATATATATGTGTGTGTGTGTATTTTGTATACATATATCAATAAAATAAACTTGATTTTAGATTTATGCAAAAATTGCAAAAACAGTAGAAATTGTTTTTCAATCCTTTGTCCAGTTTTCCCTAATGTTAACATGCTACATGACTATGGTACATTGTTAAAAATAAATAAACCAACATTGATATCTTACTATTAACTAAACTCCTGACTTTATTTGGATTCCACTAGTTTTTCCACTCATCTCCTTTTTCTATCCCAGATTCAATCCAGGATACCACATTGGATCTAGACAGCTCCTTTTTTATTGTTTGCCATTCCCAGAAAAATAAAGAGATCACAGGTATTATTATTATTATTTTTTACTCAAACATTTCCCAAATACCTTCAAGGAACCCGGAGTTCACATTTGTGGGGGGTATACCACCAGGATTTTCAGTCTTTGTCGTGCAGCTCTACACTTTACTCCCTATGTTCCCAAGCAGATAAAAGGATTAACATTAAAGTGAAAAATGAGGCTGAACTAACAACTGGGGCCATGGCAGGTGTTTCTCAGACCTGTCAGCTCTTCTGAGTCCCTGGAGGTGTCCCTGGGACCTCAGCTTTGTAATAGGGTTCTTATGCTTGCCTGGTAACAAAGCATATGAGAATATAAGCATTCCCTATTACAGTGGTCCTCAACGTTTTGGGCACCAGTTTCCTGAAAGACAATTTTTCCACGCACAAGCAAGCACAAGAACCCTGTTACATCCCCCTCTGGGGGATGATAGCCAATCAAACTCATAAGGAGCACACCATCCAGATCCCTCCCATGTTCGTGGTCCTATGAGAATCCAATGCCTCTGCTGATCTGACAGGAGGTAGATCTCCCCGCACCTGCCACTTACCTCCTGCTGAGTGGCCTGATTCATAACAGGCTAGGGACTGGTACCAGTCCCCAGCCCAAGGGTGGGTCCCCCTGCCTAGAAGAGCACTGATTATTCTAACACGTGAATAACCCTAAATCATTCACAACAAGTTTACACATGCATATCTGCTTAAAATTGAACACTTTTTTTCTTTTTACATTTTGGGAAACACGGTGAATAAATGTAGAGTTTTCAGTGTCCCAGATCTGACTCTGAGGACTTTAGTTGTAATTTTACATTTAATTCTCCCATCTTTGAGGTACTATTATTTTGATTTCACATGACAAAACTGAGACTTTGTTTTTTAAGTTACCACACAGTTAGTAAATGATATGGCAGGAATTCCAGTGTGATATGCTTAACTCCAAAGTCTGTGCTCTTAACCAAAAGATTACAAGGCTTTGAATTCAGAATGGGTGTTCTCTGACACTAATCTATTTTTCCACTGTGGCACATGTCTACTCCTGAGTGTTAATACCTGCACCAACAAAAAATTAACTCAGCTGTTCAATAAGTAATATGTGCATTTTACTATTCTAGATTCTTTGGAAAAACTTTGTTCTAGGGGCAAATGGGACTGTGATTCATAAAAGTTTAAATAATTATGTAACCTGATACTCAAAAGACTCATAGAACAAAGTATGATCAATAGTGCCAGAAGGCTCTGTGAGACATAATTAATTTTCACATATGAAGGGGACCCCAAAAAACCCAGAATTTATTTATAAGAAATTGTGCATTTATTTGTGCATGTTTAAACTTCAGTCACATACAAAGTACTCTCCGCTTGATGCAATACACCTATCAAGATGCTTTTTCCACTGCTTAAAACAGTTTTGAACTCATAAATTTTGATGCCTTTTAGTACTTCAGTTGTCTTTTTTTTCATCTCTTCCACATCAGCAAAATGTTTCCCTTTGAAGACTTTTTAATCTTGGGAAACAAAAGTCATTCAGGGCAAGATCAGGGAGTAGGGATGGTGGGGCATGGGGGCCATGCTGTTTTGGGTAAAAAACTGCTGAACACTCAGTGTGGTGTGGGCAGGTGCATTGTCATGGTGGAAGAACCAGTCACAACTCGGGACATTTATTCCACCAATCATGGCACAACCTTCTCAAAACTTCCAGATAAAAACTTTGGTTGACCATTTGATCCAGAGGAATAAGTCCCAAGTGTACAGCATGGGTCTGCCCTCCAAAAGATAGTTCCAGGTTTTTGGGAGTCGCCCCTCATATAAGGGCTCTAAGGATCCCAACATAAATGTCAGATACCACTATCTTTAGCAAGAGACCAAATTTGGGATATGCCAGTTGAATTAGTTTTACAGAGTCATCAAAACAGGCTGGAGTCTATTTCAGCCATGTTTTTTGGTATTATTTTTTCAAGTCAAATAAGACCCATTATTTCATTAATTAAGAAAAGATTAGTAAATCCAATGGCATAATACAGAAGGGTATAGAATCAGAGCTGGAAAGAAGGGGGACATAAAGCAGTTACACAGTAAAATATCTTAAGAAAGTTTAGAGTAAAATGAGTGGAATTGTGGGAATAAATGCTTACTACCAAGTTTACTAAATAAGCAGAGAGATAATCTGAAACTTCTTTTACCTATGGATCATGTTCCGGGTATACCACACAGAAGGAAAAGATTCCTTCAGGAGAGATGTATAATTACGGTTTAAATCTTGTCCAGTTAAGGAACATCGATAATTTCCCACGATCACGCCATCTGGATTCAGCATAGGTACCACCTTGAAGATGAAAGTATCCCGAAGCAATTGTGCATCACTTGAACTTCCTAAAATATAATCTAGAAAGCCTTTCATGATCCAAGAACTATTGGTTTCCCCTGGATGAACCCTTGCAGTAAGGATCACAGCCTTCCGTTTTCTTGAGTCAGTTTTCTCCAAGGTGGTAGTGATTGTTAAAATATATACCATGTTCCTAGCAAGCGTATGGCACAAGACACGTATTTTGCAAAACTTTGACCGCACTGGGTCATTATTGATGCCAGAAAGGTATTCTTGCAGGTTGGTGTAAGTGTAGGGATAGCAGTGAGCAAAGTAGCAGGTATCTTTGTTATGTGGAAATTTAAATGTCCATGTAAGAGAAAAATAATGGCGTCCATCTTGCCCTACATTGTTCCTGTAATACTTGATTCGGTCTCCTATTCTCTGCCAGCCAATATGATGAGTTTTGGCTTCCTTTTCAGAGTAGAACAGTGGGCGCATGCCCCGATTATAGAGACTAGCAGGTTTAGTGAAGTTGACAACAGTGAATCTGTAGACTACCTCTGCTTGGGTGTTAGTGACTTGAAAATAGTACCACTGGGTGTGCTTATCTGTGAAGAGGTCAGGGCGCACTGTCAATTGGTATTCATATTCTGCCCTAATATGCAAGAAAGAAAAAGGGAAAAAGCACATAAGAATGGAAAAATGACATTTGACTTTAAACTAAATAAGGAATTACTATATTTTTTCCTAGTCATAGAAAGCTTTTTTTAAAGGAAATAATGCTTATTTAGGCAGTACCTAACAAGTAACCTCAAAAGTTTTGACATTTTTTGTTGGATGAGAAACTGCTACTATGCTAATTCTAAAACATTTGCATTCTTTTGTAATTCAAGGAAACAAACAAAACACAGGCATTTGATAATAATTTGTATATTTCAACTCTATATTTTCTGTAAAAGAAATAATTAAAGAGTTACTGAAACTAAAGCAAATTATTTCATTTTTTACTTCAGTCACATATTTCTATTTTCTATTAGATTTTAACTCTAGGAATATATATCTATCACTGAGAGGTTTAAAAGCATATATAAATTAATATGATCACATATGTGAACTCCTTGAGGACAAGAACTGCATATGAAAACTATTTTGCATCCCCATACTTAGTCATTGGAGATGTTTAAATAAAGGTAAAAATAATTTCACTGGAATGCTATACATATACAACAATCTTACCTGATTAGTTTGGGAGTCTTTTTCTTTACCAAGCAATTTTCTATTCTGTCAGTACTACATATTTAGTGTGTGAATGTGTGGTTATAAATAAAAGCCTAGGAAAAGGTGGAATAAATGTTTCAAAACCTTGATAGGTATTGAACTAGGTGATGGGTATATGATAATGAATGTAGAACTGTATTACTCCTTGTACTTAAGTGTGTTTTAAAGTTCCATAATTTTGATAAAAGAATGTCCTTGGGATTTTTTATGGAACACTGATCTCAAGAACTACACCATTAAAAAGTATGAGAAGCACTGTGTGTGAGACAACTCATACTACCATGTTGAAAATGTAGAGTGCAGAAACCTGCTTAATTTTAACTCATACTTCTCAAAATTATTTGAACTCAAATTTGATACCTCCCATAATAATATCTAATTAGCATCTATACTTTAAGAAATTGCTGTTTAGTAATGGATACTAAGAAATTTAATGTACCTGATACAGAAAATAATAGTTAATGGACTAACTCCTCAAATAAATATAATAAAAACGTACACTTTGACTACCTTCTGTAGATTACCACTTTCAAACCTTGCTTCAAACATCAAAGTGTTGTCACAGTAATCTATAGGTTGCTTCAAGGGTGTTCGGTTGCCCCCAACTCGGGAATACACAAAACAGGGCTCTTTGTAAGCTGATGAGAGAAGAAGACCATAGAGATATCAAGACCTGCTTAAGGTAAGCAGGCTATTCTGTATAGAGTTTGGAGTAATAATACAAGTATAAGAGTTGTAAATTTTGAAGTAATTGAACACTAATTTATATAGATTTATGTTGAAGTAAGAGAGTCTAAGAGTATTTTGAATTAAAAAGCAATGCTTAAAATAAACATATATTGCTCACATTAAGAAGATTCATTCCACTTCTAGTCATAATGAAATAATTTGTTCTGAACATAGCCCTTTCAGTGTGACTGTAAAACTGAACTAAAATATGAACTGTTTCCATGCATTTGAACAACACATAGTACATAACCATATAGAGTAACTGAAAGAAAAATATTTGAAGTGAGCCCATATTTAGCCTGGGATATTTGCATGGGAGTACCTTCTAGACTCTAGCCTATGGAGGTGGCACTTCAGAAGCATGGCTGTCTTCTTAAGCTGAGGAAGCAAATTGTTATTTGGGGCTGCTGAAATATGTGAGTCAGGGCACCAGGGAAAAGAAAGCTACACAGTGGTTTCCCAGTTCTTGGTTGAGGCTTTGGCTACACAGTCAAAGGATGAGACTAAGAAACATAGAATAGAGCACTATTATGGGCTGAGATACCAGAAAACATACAATTCTGGGGTATATTGGAATTCCAAATGATCCGGAATAGAAAGATTTTGTGAAAAACCTTAGACATTCAATTGTGACTTCAGAAAGGCTGCACCTTAGGCATATGGGCCACATTCAAAGCAAAGGCCATGACCTAACACTAAGAATAAAATGAATATAGACCTGCCCTTGTAAAAAATAAAACCAAGTCTGAAATAAACAAAATGGTCTGCCAGAAATTTAACGGCTTGCAAGAATAAAATTCAACATAATTTTCAAAAAACACAATATAGATTCCCTATAACATAACTTTCACAATGCCCTGCATATCTAGAAATGAGGGTCCTAGGGGGCATCCCCATCTCCAGACTGGGTCGTCCAAAAATGACATGGAGACTTGGAGACCAGTAGAGTGAAGCAACTTTTTTATAACGCTCTTGTAAGAATGGGTGTCTCTTGGATGAATAGGTACGCTGAAGCAGTTTCAGTCAGAGTATTTGAGCCCTACAACAACACAAGTCCTTCCCCTGTTTCCCCATAGGCTAGGTACTTCCAGAGTTTACATCACTTTTGAAGGGTGCAGGAAGCAACCAGAGGGGCGGTTCCCAAAATGGTGCCGAGCATGGTGAGGACACACCAGACAACAAAGGCCCTAGGTCCCGGCTTCTTTGTGCACAATTCCCCACACGCACGAAGTTCAAACCTGTAAGCCTCTAATCCTTTCCCAGAACATAGCCAGCTTTGTTATGCATCCAATAGGACTATAACACGGCATCTGCCCCACCCTGCTCCCATGCAGCTCCTCCAATAGAAACATAGCACGGCCCCTTCCGGTCCCTGTCAGGCTAATAAATACAGCCCTCTCCTTGCAACTCTCTCTCTCTCTTTTTTTTCCTCCATTACAGATCCTCTCTGTGACAGCCCCCTTTAATAAATCTCTTGGTCCTGGCCGGGTGTGGAGTCATTACTGGTGCTGAAATTCTTTCATTGGTGCCGTGACTCAGATTGGGTGCTCTCCCACCCTTGTGCGGGTCTATCCCCATAAACGGGATCCCTGACCCAGTGCCGGTGGCCACTCCAGCCCTCCCGGACCTTCCCCACCATTTTGAATGCATGAACTGCATCCACCAGTGACCATTGGATAGGTGAGTTCCCCAGACACGGAAGCCTGAAACTTGCCCAGGATCCCCAGGGGGAACTGACCATTGATCGTCAGGCAGTCCCTCCTTTCCGTTGATCGTCAGGCAGTTCCCAGGGTGAGGGGGAACGCACCCCGTCTTGGCCTTCACAGCCACAGTGGACTCTAAAGGCTTCCTCTTCTCTTTCATCTCTCTTAAACCTTAAAGCTCCCATGGCTGTTGGGCTGCAGCGGGCCCCAGGGGTCCCACGTCTGCTAACCCACAGCAGCTTCTGTAAAAATCCTCTCTCTCTTCCCCCCAAGGAATCCCACGGCTGTCAGGCCCACAGCAGATTCTGAAGGACTCCTATATCTGTCGGGTAACAGGGAGCCTCGGAGGCTCCATGTTTGTTGCCCCACAGTAAGCCCTATTCGACTGGCAAGAATCTCAAACACGCTCCCACCTGCCGCCCGGTCAAGTGCTTTCTGTCTGGTCCAAAAATCCTTGCGCAAGGTGCCTTGACCCCCTTGGTTCTCCAGGAGAACCCTGGTTGTGCCAAACCCCTGTGACGACAGGCTTTGCC
>NW_007245627.1:0-84795 GCF_000164805.1 Carlito syrichta
CATGACTCATCACACGCTGAGGTCCTGTGAGCAAGCTGGAGAATGTTCGCATGCCAGGACTGGGGACGTAAGAGCACAAGCACACATACAAGGCTCCCTAGGGTGTAGACTTAGAACTGCCACACTGTCACATCTACCTCATGGTATTGACCAAAGCAACTCACATGTACCACCCAACATCAGGATGAAGACACTCGCTCCTTTGTGACAACTGGAATGTCAAGTGGCAAAAGGTGTGAATCTTGGAAGAAGTGAAGAGTTGGGAGAAATTACACTGTCTCCCACGGCTGGACATTGACTCTAATTTCCCTGATTTCCAATCATATTGGTCATATTTGGGTCTGTATATCTATATAAATATGTTTTCAATTTTCTATGACATTAATTTGCCACAATCTTGAAAGAAACAGGGCCGGTCTGTGTGGCCAACTCTGCAATTCAGAAGAGGCCAATCTGTAAAATTTCCAGATTGGAAAGTGGCACGCCAGGAGAGGCATCTTTAAGTCACCCAGCAAGGGCACGGCTGGCCCCCATGGCACCATCATGCAAATTAGAAAAACAGTACCTTGGGCATGGCTATCATTTTGGGGAAGGAGAATCATAGCACTCCATATTTTTTGTTGGCCTATCATGAAGTTAGTGAGACTTAGAATTTTATTTAACACAAATCATGACGTTATTGTGAACCATTTTTAGAACTGAACTAATTATATAAACTTGGAAAATCGGTTGCTTTAGATGTAGGGGGCAGAGAAAGACATTTTGAGGGGAAACTATATGGAAATAAGCATGAAACCTAAAATGAATTGGTTTAATATCATCTGCCTAGGATTTGGCACAAAGAAACAGAAGCTTTCCATGCAGCTTTACCTCCTTGAGGCTCCTCTGTTCTCTCTCCCCTGCCTGTCTTTTTCTCTCCTTGCAAGTTCACATGGAAGCACGTGCTCATTGGCAAAGTCTCCCATCGGGTCCCTTCTTGCAATGTAACTTGCTCTCTGCCCATGGGAACTGCAGCTGTCCTCAAAGACTATGAGGTTAGGTTCTCATCCTTCCCTGGTTTGCAGCCATTGATCTTCCTTCCTTACCTTCTTGCTAGATGCCTCCTGTTTCATGCCTTCTTACCTGTCTTTTGCATATTTTTGTATCCATAGCTATACACATACACAGGCATGTTTTCAAAAGTAACTACAAATTTTGTTTGACCTGCGATTACCTATCCATTGTGGGCCTCCCTTTCTGTAGACTTAAATATATTTATTTCAAGTGTAGTAATGCTGATGTACCAAAACAACATGGGAATTTCTGGCATGTTTTGATGGGAACGATCGAATAAAATATTTGATCTAAAAACACAGGAAGAAGTTTTCTGCGCCTCTGGTACAAAACAGTCAACAATTTCATAATCAGAAGAGAGGCTGTGTGCAGTCCTTTGGCCATCCCATGCCAATTATTTATGGCATTTTTCTAGCAGTGATAAAATAGAGCCAAGGAGTAAAATGTCATAAGGAATACTGGAAAGGAGTTAGAAGCAGCCCTTAATTATTGCACGTGACCTGTTCTTAGTAGCATTGACCGATGTTGACCTTTGATAGGGACGTGTGTATGCCTGTGCACGCCCAGGACTCCAAATGGACTGTAAGTTTCACTTGCAAAGACTGATAACAAAATTATGACTGTCCAAGAGAGATGATCTGAGATTCATGCAGCTCGATCAAAAGCCTCCCCCGGCTCCAAATGAGCAGTAACTGGAATGCATTACATTATGGAGCCTTCCCAACTGCAGCTTAAATCATTTAAGACTTGTTTGGTATGGTTCCTGCTGCTCATTTATTTTTAGGAGAGAAAATATACATCCTTGAACATAAGGGCCCGAAGGATTTTTATACCCAAGGAAAAGCCTACATGTGCCAGAACTTGGGGAGCTGAATTTTTAGAAGGGCAGCTTAACTTGCTTTTCTCCCATGGGTTCAAGGAGCTGAGATCACAGGGAAAGCTCCCAGCCTCGTGACCCCTCTGTGTCCTTCCTGTAGGAGCCTTAGTGGGAGGCCATGGCAAAAACTGCTTCAGGCTTTTGATCACTTGAGCTGCAGACTCCTTGACAGCAGGCAGAAGGGTAAGCTTGAGGAAAGAGGCAAGGAAACTGGAATTCCAAATATTTGCTTAGTTTTCAAGGGAACTTTAGCCCTCATGAGACTTCAGAGTGACCTTTGCATTTCAGAAATGAGGAAAACCCTGACCTAATTGTTTTCTAAATTCTCTGGTACTATGTGATACCTTATGTTATGTTCTGCTACCATTACAAAAACAAGGGTTAGAGGCACTGAAGCTGAATCGGGCCCATGTCTGTATTACTCATGCCTGCTGGGAGAGAGTTTTGACACACAATTGTGATGTCCAGAATGGTAGCCTACGGCCACATGTGGCTATTTACATTCATTAAAATTGAATACACTGAAAGTTCAATTCTCAGTCACACTAGTCACATTTTGCTAGCCACGTGTGGCCACTGTATTAGTTAGTGTAGATAGAGAATGTTTCCATTACCACAGAAATTTCTTTTGGACGGCAGTAAACAGAGGTCTCTTTCATAAGAAAGGATTACTCTTAGGAGAAAAAAATTTAGGCAAAGTACTTAAAAATTTCCCAAGTTAAAAGAGAAAATTAAAAACCCAGACATTTGCACGCTCTGACTTCTTCTAATCAAAATGACATGCATTGAAGTTTTAGTTGAAGCTTGTGGTGCTCTCCACCTAAATGTCAACTAATGTCCCCGCCGTTCCCCCTCACTGACTCTCTGCCCAAAGTCTCAGGCACACTTCCGTCTAGGAGCTGTGAGTGTTCTCACACTGATGTCGTGTCTACAAAGGAAAGCCTGTCCTTCCCTTGCTGCTTACCTCGAAACAATCTCTCCTCCAAGGTCATATGCAGGTTTCATCTCATCTGTGAAGACTTCGCAAATCACTGGCTCAGTTAATCACTTTCTGTTCTGATAATCTGCCTTCACCGTGTGTATTACTCTTCGATTGTTTCATGTGCTGGTTTTCTTTTCCCAATTAGAACAGAACGCCTTTGAGAATAAGAACTCTGTCTCCTAGTCTGCTCACCAGGTGTGACCCTTGCCGTCATTCTGTACCTCATCAAATTCAGTAAATTTAACATTGATGACTTCAATCTACAATTCATATTTCAATTCAATTTTGTCATTTTTTCCAATAATGTGGGTTTTTTATTTTAAGATAGCAATTTTGGTTTTCTCCTGCAAGACCCAGTTCAGAATCAGGTATTGCTATTCATTATCGTGGCTTTCAGTCTTTAATCTGGGAAAGTTTCTAAGCCTTGTATTGTCTTTCCTATTGTTGGCACTTAAAAAATATATAGGCTGTTTATTTACTAAATATTCCTAAATTTGATTTCTCTAATGTTTCCTCATGATTAGAATCAGGTTTTGCACTTTAGGAAGCAAATGAGATCATGTTATTCTCAGGGTATTATGAAGTGACATCATGTCTGTTTGCCCTTTATAGATGATGTTAATTGTGATCTTTTGATTAAGGCATTGTCTAGTTTCTCCATCATATGGTTACTATTTCCCCCCTTGTACTTAATAAGTGATTGTGGCAAGATACTTTGAGATATACACTCCTCCCATCAAACTCTCCTATTCCCCAAATTTAGTATCTATGCTGATTGTTGCCTGGATCAAATCTTACTATGATGATGGCAAAATGGTGGTTTTCAGAATTAATACTTTTTTTCTATGTTTTTATTGTTGGCATTTTGTTAAAAGAATGAGTTTTCACTTTTCTTAATGTATGTGTTCATCTGCTTGTTTACTTAGAGTATGGATTGATGGATTGTGCTACTTGACAGGCTGTAGTCCATTGTTGCCCTTATTTACCTCCAAGATCAAATTTCCCAAATTGACCAGCTGGAGCGAGCGCCTTCCAGGTGACTCACGTGTCCTTGGGACCCTCCCCTCCTCCCCCTTCTTTGGTGGTCCTTTAATTTCTGGTACAACAATATGTTTTAGGCTCATCTTTTCTTGCCCCAGCCCAGCAGTCAGCCATTTTTCCAAGAAGCCCTGGTTCCTCTCGATGGGAAATGGTATAGAGAAATTGAGATCTGGATCCACATCTGCCAATTGGATAGGGTCTTATGGGAAGGGTTGTTTCTGTGACGTGTGCCATCAGCTGGGATTGTTCAATTGAGAGTCTGGGCTGGCTTAGTCTGGGCTGCTCTAACAAGTTACCATAGGTGGCTTCAACAACAAACATTTATTTTAGCTATTTTGTGCCCTCTATTCCTACTTCACTTTTTACTATCTATCTTGTTTGTTGGCTTTAAATATACCCTCTGACTCCCACTTAATTCCTATTTAATGATCGATGATCCAATTTTACTTTTCTTTCTTCTTCTCTCACATTTAGTTGTATTTGTCAACTGTATTAAAAACTAGACTGCTCACACACTATTCTTCCGTCATGCCTCCACCCTCGTCTCTGTCTTAAATCTTTGATGAAACAGATTCAACTCTATCAGGTTTTTTGCTTTGCAGCCTTTTTCTTTCTTATTTCTTGATTGGATGGACTTTGTCTTCTAGTAGATCCTTCAGGAAATTGTTTTAAAAAGAACATTCCCTGTTCAACTTCACACCATTCATCATAAAAGAGGTTGGAAAAAAATCCCTGGATTCTTGTGCGTTTTTAATTGCTTTTCTATAGTTGTGCTGCTTGAAGGAGAGCTTAGCTGCATATGGAATCCTCGATTCCTGCTTTCTTTTTTTGAGTTCATTAAATTGCTATTAGCATCTGTCTCTCTTGGTATGTTTCCTCTTGAGAAATATGATGCCCGTGTAATTTCATCACCCTTATAACAGTTAGTTAAGTCTTCCATTTTATTAGACTCTGTCTCAGAGTTGATTATACCAGGCCATTTTTCCCAGATACAAAATGAATCTTTTTCAATAGGTAGGCTTTCTTTCTCTCCTATTTCTGGAAGATTTTCTCTAATTATACGTCTATATAATCATTGCCCTTTGACTGCCTCTGTTTATACGTGTATTGGATTTTCTTTGCCCTTCTTTTTAGCCATTTTCTCTCTGACTCTTTTTGTTCCTTTTTCTCAAGTTCACTCTTTTAGTTGTTTTTCTTGTCTTTTTTCAATGACCCTTATAATCATTTGTCTCTATTTTTTCTTAGATACCTTGTAATTTTTTGTTTATCTTTGATATCTTATGTTATGTTTCTTCTTTTCTTTTTTTTTTAAAGTTTAGCCACTATTCATTGCATTCTTCTTTCTGTCTTTCACTTTTACTCTCAATTTTTACAATATCTAATTTTGGATTTTTAATATAGCCGAATGATTGATTGAGGAAATTTAATGAAGTTTGGGGTATTCAGGTATAATTTTATGATAATTTTTCTTAAGGGAGTTTATCATCAGCTGAAATATATTAATTTTCACTTTTTCTTTCTTTCTTTCTTTCTTTTTTTTTTTTTTTTGGGTTGGCATCTCACTCGGTCGCCCAGACTGGAGTGCAGTGGCCGCTCCTGGCCACCACAACCTTGACCTCCTGGGCTCTGGCGATCCTTCCGCCTCAGCCTTCTGAGTACTCAGAATTACCGGCATGCGCTACCACGCCCAGCTGATTTTTTGATTTATTGTAGAAATGAGATCTCGCTGCCCAGGCGGGTCTCGAACCTGTGGGCTCAGGCAATCCACTCACCTCAGCCTCCCAAAGGCGCGGGATTACAGGCTGAGCCACCGAGCCTGGCTTTTTTTCTTTCTTTTAAGAATGCCTTTATATAGACTTGGTCTGGGTTTTTGTTTTTTTATTCCAAGGCATTTCAGTGAAAGGGCTCATTATTGGAGGCGATGACTCTCTTGTGCCAGAACAGTGAAGTTTCTTTAATGGATAATCATTTTGCTGATTAAGATGTTGGGCTAGGAGTTGGTACAATTTGTATTTCTCTTTTCTTTCTGCAGGATTCTTAATGATTCTCTTTCTTATGTTTTATGTTGTTTTAATGCTGCATCTTTTCTTTCTTCATCTTCTTTTCCAAAAATGCTCCCCAGAGGCATCAGAGGAGCCTCTGGTTGCTCTCACTTTCAAGCCTCTTTCCTGTTCCCAGTGCTATAAGCCACTGAGCCCCAGAGCTTGCACTTTCTTTCTCTGAAAGTTGTTTTTGCCTAGGTTCCTCTCCTCTTTTCTTTGGAGACTTCAAAGGCCACTCCCTACCCTTTAGATCCACCAGCTCTTGGTGGTCATGGAAGCACTGTTGGAATATGGTGTTTGTTTTTTGCTTATAGGTAACTCGAAGTTTGTGGTCTTATCTGTCTTCTCGTAATTCTGAAGACGTGGCTTGTATTTGGTTTTATTTGAGTTCCTTGTTGAACTTAAGACTTTTTGAGAAAATGTGTAGCAAGGTTAAGATTCAGAAAGCTGCTCTTATGCTAGGGCCAACCAGAACCTTCCCAAGAGCTTCTAAATTTTTCTCTTTACCCTTGACTATCTGTATTCTACCATAATGGGTCCAGATGTGGATTCACTTTATTTATTCTTTGGCACCTAAAGTGCATCTTAAATCTGAGACTTGAGGCATTCTTCGATTTTAAAACATTCTCTTTCTTTTATTTTTAAATATATGTGTGTGTGTGTGTTTCTATATTTATATTTGTAACGATTGTTTTATTCTTTCTCTATTGGAACTCTGGGAGATATAGGTCAGAATCTCCCAAACACTCCTTTCTATCTTTTAAGTACTATTTCGCATTTTATTTCCTTATGTTGTTGAACTGTCTGTGAATAAATAGCTCAACACTATTTTCTAATTCACTAATTATTTGTGTCAATCTGGGACTTCATGCATCTGTTGACTTTTCTTTATATCAGTGACTATATGTTTTACTTCTAATTTTTCTGATTGTTTTTATGTTTTACCCACTTGCATCTTTTAAATTTTAATAGTTTTTATTCCTTAATTTATCTCTGAGTCTCTTAAGCATAATTATTTGTCAAAATGTCTTTTAAAATATTTTTTCTGAAGTAAGTTCATTTGTATCGTTGATTTTTTGGGGTGGGAGGAACTCCCCTCTTTAACATTATCTAACTTTATTTTTTTCTGAATTCTGTTTTTTCAGATTCATTTTCGTTGCACATTATGTGGGTCTTGTTTTGCCATTTCTCTATGTCGCCTTTCTTCCATAGGCAGTATTGTATTTTTTGTGCTACCCACGATTCAGCCTTTCATGCACCAAATCAAAACCAGAATTTATCGTAATCGTGACTGGGAACTCCCAGTTCATGATGATAGTGGGAACACGGCAGATCCCGTCACTAGGCTGGAGGGCAGCTTGACTCAGTTACTGCGTGTGTGTCCTCCAGCCTCCTTGAACCCGTGTTCTTGGTCCCATGGCACCAGGCCAGGTTGAGCTCAGTGAGGCAAGCTGTTTTATCAGCCTGTTTTCGTGAGTGGGGGAGGTCCGTTCTACCTCTCATATTTTGGAAGTCTGAGGTAGTTTGTTATTCAGCAGATGGTGGTAAGAACATGGGCAAATGGGAGGAAGACATCTGGCACAGCTGACTCATGTGAATGTGTCCTTCAAATCTCAGTTCACATGTTGTCCTAAGAGACTGCGTCCCTGACCCACATTCTGGGGCCCAAGACGCTTCCTTTTCTCCCACAGCACCCTGGGCTAACCTTCGGTGACACTCAGCCTGTTGTGTTTCAGTGGCCAGTTGACTTGTTTGGTTTTCGCATTAGATGATGTACTCGGTGAGGGCAGGCGTCACGGCCTGATTCTCTTTGTAGCCCCAGTGCCCAGCACAGAGTCTTACCCATGGCATCAGTTAGATGTGCATCGGTTAAATAACTGAGTGTGGATTTGGGCCTTTTTCTCCCCCTCGCCTTAACTTTCTAAGAACTTTTACAGGTTGTCATTCACAGCCCCAGGGTGGCAGATTAAGAAGTAGCTGAGAGCTGCTCCACAGCGTGAAGCTGCAGCTTGAGCAGTTTCCCTCGGTCACATACCAGCCTTTCGGCATGCCTGGTGTGACGCCACTATCATTTTTGCAGAGCACCAATAAAAAAATGAACGGCTGCTGTTAAAAATGATTCCTCAAATGTGTTTCTTAGGAAGAAAGGGAAACAGGGAAAAGAAATGAGGCTTTAAAAATATTGTTATTCTTTTCTTGAGGAAGGAACTGAGGGCGAAGGAATAAGGGAGGAAGGAAGGGCGAATAAAGTGGGAAGAAGTGGTGGCCTCACATCCAGGAGGCCGTGCTGAAGAAGGAAAGAGCATGGGTTGGGGGTCAGAACTGGTTTTGGATCCTGTCTCAGCTCTTGGTGAGCTTTGGGGCAAGTCAACCTCTTGTCCTCCGTTAAAACGGACATGGTCATAGGCATCATACGGAGTTGTAGGGGATTGAAATCCCTGACGTCAAAGGCTAATATGATACGTGGTAGGCGGCGGACGCTTCACAGATGATAGCTGCATTTTCATCATCATCACAGCCACCACGATCACGACTATGGAACTAACCAAATCCGAAAGAGAAGACAAGGGCAGCGGGTGTCGTCTGACCATCCTGAGGCTTGGTGTATATATATATTCTTTTGTCTCCAGTGGAAATCTAAGACAAATGAAATCTATGATGATATTATTTTGTAACCACTGAACTTGCTGACTTATATGTCAATCCTACCTCTTAAACATCTAAAAAAAAGACAAGGGACCCAGAAAATGAAAGAGATAGGTAGGAAAGTATAAATAGTAGGAGTCTTGACATCCAGCCCTCTCAGGGATTCAGCCCCGAGGACATGGGTTAGAGGTAGTCAGAAGGAATACATGCCTGAAGAAAAAGAGAGACGGCCCATGACTTCTTTACCCCAGAACCATGATCCATTCGGATGTTCTGAGCAGAAGACATACTCAGAAGCAACCAAAAGACACCACACAACACAATCTATGACCCAATCTCATTGCACTACAGATATTTCATCACCCCCTTTTTAGATTAACAAATAGAGATCTGGAGAAACTAAATGTTCAAGCTGACACGGCGTAACCATTCAAGATAAGGGCTGGGGTTAAAATTAAGGTCTAAGTAGCTACACAAACTATAGCTGTTGGATTACAATATGAAAGAGCCAGGATGCAGAAGGGGAGACAACGTGGCTTGTACATATTGCAGTAGTTTCTAGTTGATGGTAGGAGAGCAGAGAATTATAGGTCCTATGATTATGGATGCATGGTGAGTGGAAAGATGCTTGACCTAGCTGTCAGAGCCACCTTATAGAGAAAAAAATGGCCAATGCCTTGAAAATAATCTGCTCTCTAACTCTTGGGGGTGCTGCTATAATTCTTATTGTTTCAGCTGACTGGTGTTAAAGTCGAGTCTTTGGGTCTCTTCAGCCTGTGAGTACAGACATGGTTGGGTTAGCATTAAAAAATCCAGTTTCAGTGTTTCTAAGCCTTACTTTCTAAGTCTTCAAGGGCTAAAAGTCCCGGTGTTCACAGAGTTTCCCTACTTGCCCACTTTGATGTCTTAAAATGTACTCTTAGGTTATCCCAGTGTCTTCCTGCCCCTTCACTAGATATGCAAGAAATGTGAGGTCTCAGTTGCAGGCAATTCCACAGAGATGCAAATCCTAGCTAGGAATCTGTTCCAACTTCTGTGAGAAACTCCCATTTGATGTGAGTGGAGCAGGAAGTCGGCTGTGTCTCCACTGTGTTTTCAGTGTTGATGGATCTGGAGCCCATGGAATAATACCATTGCCCCAGGAGCCAGAGCCCACTGAATACTCAATGATGCTGGAAAATCCGGTCCGTAATGGCACTCTCATGACACAAAAAGAAGCATCCCACTGTGTCATGCTTAGTTACATTTAGTCCCACAGCAAAGTTGCTTGAGCCCAAACATGTTATAGTGGCTTAGTGATGCAATCTTTTACATTTAGGACCTCTTCTCCGCCAGCTGTGAAGAGGAGAGTTGAAATTAATCTCCTAGAACCTTGAATCCTCTCCAATCCCCGAGCCCTATTCCTATGTGGACATGGTGCTGATGTGAAATCCTGCTTCAGTGCTTCAAATCTGATAGGGCCATAGGGTGACACTGTTCCCAAAGGAGTAGAAGTGAAATTTTAGGCATTGCTGTGAAAAAGTTTGAAGCCATGACTTTTCTTGGTGCCTCAAATCACAACTGCCTAAAATAAAGGTTGGCAACCTTTTTGTAAAAGACCAGAAGATAAATATTTAAAATTTTGTGGGCCGTAGGTTCTCAGTCACAACTACTCAGCTCTATGATTGTAGTGTAAAAACAGGCACAGACAATTATGAAGCAAATGAGCATGGTGGTGTTTTAATCAAGCATTCTTCACAAAATCCGGTGGTAGGTGGTGTTTGGTTCACTGGCCATAGTCTGCCAACCTCTAGCCGAAAGCATAGCTTTTGGAATTCTCATTCTGTCACTCATATCTATGCTGCATTCCAGCATGGTTTAATCTCTCTGGGCTTCAGTTTTTATCATCTGTAGAATGAGATTGTACTATCCACCCCGCTGGCCTACTGTAAAGATTGAGAAGATATATGCACACCACAGGTGCACACACACGCGTTCCACAAAATAACCTGTCAGGCACATAGCTAGCATTGTGTAAAAGTTCATTTATTCTCTTCTGCTATGGTTTGAACATTTGCATCCTTTCCAAATTCAAATGTTAGAATCTTAGCTCTCAAGATGACGGTATTAGGTAGTGGGACCTTTGGAAAGTGATTATTACCCTTATAAAAAAAGAGAAACAAAACAACAACAACAAAAACCTAGAGTGACCCTTTGGTCCTTCCACCGTGTAAAGATGACGAGTTAGACAGCAGGCCCTCTCCCGACACGGAATCTGCTTTGATCTCGGGATTCTAAGCCTCCAGATCTGTGAGAAAGCCATTTCTGTTGTTTTTAAGCCACTTGGTTTATATTTTGCTCTAACTGCCTTAATGAAATAAGATATTTTCCTTTAAGTCTACTCACTTTTTAAAATTTGCAGTCCTCATCAGAGGACCATAACGAGGGCAATAAGGGATCCCGAAGGTCTCATCTAAGGGCTGATTCTAAAACTGGGAAAAACAGGACTGTGTTTCAGGATCAGAACATGGAGTCTGAAAGTGGACTTTTCATTCCATGTAGTGGTTTCTGGTGATCCCTTTACCGGGAGCTGAGATTCAGGCAAAGAGATGACATGATAGACAGAGGGGGAAAAAACAAACAAACATGCATTTGTTGTACCTGGCAAGGAGACAAACTGCAAAGTCTGCTCTGTACTTCATCCTTTGTCTTAAAATCTGTCAGTAGAAAAATAACCACCAAGGTGGTCTGCGCTGGGATTGAGTGGAGATCTTCTGGGGGTGGGCCCGCACTCCCCAGGCTCGGAGGACAACCTCACACACTCGGCTAGCAGCAGGCAGAGTGCCCCTCGTGTGCATGAGGCGGATAGCTTGGCTGAGTGAGAAGGCTCAGGGGCCCAAGGGAAGCCTTACGAGGTTCCCTCGTCCCTTTATGACGTGGGAGCGTTTCGCACAATTGGTGGGAACCAGGTGCGCTTCTTCCTTTGCACAGCTGGAGCCGAAGGAAACTTCAGGGGAGCGTCTAACAAAACATCTCACTTTCTGGCTGCTGAGTTATCAGTCTACTGAACATCCCATGCCTTCATTTCAGCAATAGGACTCAGGCTTTATGATTGGCTACTCACTTGTTAGTTTGTTTTCGGATGATGATGAACTCATGCTTCTTTGGGATCGGAGCGCCCAATGATTTGAGAAGTTTAGTGCAGCCAGGTGGCCAGGAGTACTGGCCCTCCCTGATCAGGTCAGTCATAACTCGGTGGTACTCCCTCTAGCCCTTCACCGCCGTCACCTCCTTTTGTGGAAATCCCAAAGGATTCTGAAGAGCATGGCCCAAGTGCACTCACACCTGCAATATTGTCAAATGGCAAATTTGTAACCCAGGAATTATTTGTATACTTTTACATACATTTGCTTATCGGTTGGATAGAGAAGCAGATGCAAATTTTGAAGCCTAGGTTCAAACCTACTTCACCACTTACTTTCAAAATTGCCTTAGATAAGTTTCAATTTTTCAGAGCCCAAGTGATCTCACTGGAAAAAAGAAGACAAGAAAAATACTTATATTGTAGGGTTGCTCTGACGGTGACTGAGAACAAATATTGTAAGACTGATACATCCTAGATACTTGATACCAGGACGCTAGCATAATCATTACTAAGTTAAAGAAAGACCATAAGGAGGAGGGGGCAGAGGCAAGGTGTGTATTTGGGTGAGAAGTGTGAGGTATGTATTGCATGTATTTGAGGGTGAGTTGGGGATAAATTCTGAAGTTCCACCAAGGTTCTGGAAAGTTTGGACTTTAGTTAGATATTAGGCCTACTTAGATCATATTAGAAATATTAGGAAGGTTGGTGGCTTAGAGAGAAAAAATATGCTGCACTGGTAGAGGATAAAGAGATTGTTAACTGAGAGACAATTGCTTGACCGGGCAATGAAATTGGATATGCAGTGATAGCAGACTACGGGAATCGAGGACAGGATGCTGGAACTCAGCTGCCTGGGCCTTCCTGGCTCTGCTACCTGTAAACTGCATGACCTTGAGCAAGCTACTTAACCTCTCAATGTCTCTCTGAAATGGAGATAGTTATACTGCCTTCCTTACAGGGTTGGAAAGCTCTTAAGGCAGGACTTGAGGCCCGATGAGCATTTTTCAGACAAACGCATAATTCATGGTAGAAAATCAGTTTCACCCGACCACGGATTGTGAGTGAGGACGTAAGAAGAACAGAAAACAGAAATGAAGTCTTGTCTTAAGAAACCGAGTGCGTGCTGGTGCTGTCCACTGTCATAGGAACAGGAGGAAGGAGGAATCTGGGGACTTACATAATTAGTCTGGAGCCTGGAAGAAGGTCTGGACTGGAGAAGTAATTTGGAAATTGTGTCTTGGGAAGTAATAGGAGTGAGTGAGCTCACCCAACAAAATTAGGCAGTGAGACGAGAAGAATGCTACAGACATTTGGGGGTACATTTATATTCTTCGAATGAGCTGAGGTTTACGATTTGAGTAGGAATGGAGCTGACTGACAAGAAGGAAACCAAGAGACACCGGGGTAGTAAAAGCCCAAAGCAGAGAAAACTATGTCTAAGAGGGTGGTCAGCAGGGTCAGGGGCCAAATGATTCTATGAATTTATCATTGTTCGAGTTCCCTCTCATGGGCCATGTCTCTAATGTTTCTCGTAATGGGACCTGGCTTTTGGCCTCATGAATTTCCAGCTGCTTTCTATTTTCGGTCTCGTAATGAGTCCCAGACACATGCACACATCAAATGTGCAGCAGAAAAGAGGAACTCCACACACACCAGCCCACGTGCACTCAGGCACACAGAAAAGCCTAACCTGGGAAATGAATTAGTTTAGTCGAGAGGGAACTTTCTGCCTGGGAGCTGAGCACTCATGACTCTGTGTGAGCTAATGAAGATGGTGCAAATCAGTTCCCCTGCCCTGCTTTCCAGATCTCACTGCTCCCTACCAAACCACAAAGCCTCATGGATGCCTTGTTTTTGTCTTTTGGCCACGTCACACATACAGGTCATCACTGAGACGCAGGCTTCAGTAAGTCAGCTCGCAGGTTATCACATCCATTCTTACAACCCGAGTGCCTGGATTTCAGCCTGGGCTCCTCCTCACCCTTGACTCACTAACAATGGGGTGAGCAGAATCTTGGCACCCGGTTTGGAAAGGTCAGCCCACGGTCATCGACGCCATGTTCCTGCGTCTGCGAAGGACTTCATCTCAAATGTCCCAAAGAAAGAAGTCCTTTGGGTTTCCCGAGAGCAGACAATGTTTGATTCCACTCAAAACAGAAAGCCTGCATTAAGTGGCCCCTGTGAACACACTCTTGACCAAGTAGCCGAGGAGGCCACCGCATAGTGTCTCTGTCTTCCAACTCACAGCGAGTTGGGGGAAAGAAAGCCTGTAACAAGCAGCACTGAAGAGAAAGAAAAATAGTGCTTTGGTGATTTGAAGAGGTGGAACAAATGTGGAGTAATTGCCTCTATTTTCAGAATGTTAATGAGATGAAAAGATGGAAAATGGAGAAGTGATTACTGTTGACCCTATGATATATTTCGGAGTTGCTTTTATTTGGGGTGGAAAAAAGTGAAAATTGGAAAATGCAATGAGAGATAATGCTGGCAAAGAGACTTTTTGTCAGAGCAATTAGAAAAGGTGAGCTTGATCATTAATTAATTAATGCATATTTATTACATGTGTACAATGCAGCAGGAACTCTGCTGGGTGTTGGGCATACAGCTGGCCTTGTTGGTAATGTCAGGCACTCTCAGTATTTTCCGGAAGTCCTTCTGTTGTGCAAAGTGAATGTGGAGGTGTGGGGGAGGGTTGTGAAGAAAGGGTTGTATCGGATTCTGTGGTGTTATCACATTCTTACAGAACTCTTCTGAACCTTGACTAAGTGGTTATTTTGCTGATGCATCAGGCATTTTCCTCCTCTCACTTCCACCATTAGTGATGAAAACCACTAATGGTGGGTAGGAATAAATTGTCCATTCCACAAACCATTTGTAGAGATGTTTAGCTAATGGATAGAAAATGCTCGGTAGTTAAATGTTAATTAATTCCTTTTTGAGCAGCATATTCATTTTATGCTATTTATGAGAGTTGTCGTGTAAACAGATTCCTATTACTTTGGTTCAACCACTGAATTTCTGCAAGTCACTTATCCTAAATGTTCATTAATTTCGACTAGCTCTAGAGACGAGATTCTCACTGAATGCTCCCACAAATGCAACTCAAAGCGAGGACCGGTCTGTCCTCTCCAACAATGCTTGCTAAGGGAGGAGGCGCGCTGGAGGGAGCTCCAGAGACAGGATCTGAGGAAGATGATGGTGATGCTGATGATAGGGCGACGGAGATGGCCACGAGAGCGATGCCGATATTGGCTCCCTTCCTGCTTTGATGCCAAATGAAGATGAGGGCTGTGGTGAGAGTCACTTGCCTCTCCAGGTGTATTCTGGGCACTTTGTGTTTCTTCGTAGGCACACACAAAATGTGTCCACCGGGCAGAGATCGTGAGCCATTCTAGCTTGGAAGGGCAGCTGACGTGTGAATGGACCAGACAGCTTTACCCGTCTGCCAGGAAAATGCAGTCAACCTTCAGCCAAAGTTGGGGAAGAATTTGAGGACAACCTGGCCTAAGTACACACCCAAGGCCAGTTATGAGATTTCTGGGTGATTATGTGGATGCCGTCTCCCATTCCTCATCTGTAAATGGGATATAATTTCCCGCCTCTCAGGACTATTGTGAAGCTTTAATTGGGTCACAGAGTCAGGCTTTCCCATAGTTTCCAACGCATAGGTTGATCTTCAGAAATGTTCTCTTCCTCCTCACCTTCCCCCATGACCTCCAGTTTTCCCACTTATAAAATGGGATAATGATATGTGCATCAAATGCGCTCATGTATGCGAGAGTACTCTATACAGCAGAATCTGTTGTCATCTTACAAGTATTAATTAAACCCTGATGAGAAATGTGCTCTTTGGAGCGAGCAGGTCCTTTTCAAGGTCCTAACAAATCTTTGGGATTTTTCAAGTCCCTCTGACTTTGAATACAAATGCAATGTCAACGTCATCCCCAGTGGAGAGCTATAGCCATCCTTCTGAACAGTGGGCCATGGGATGGCTGGACGGCGGAAGCAGAGAGTAAGATAATGAAATTTCCCCGTGGAAATGGGCTCCGCCATCCTGGCTGCGGAGGAAATGGTGATCCATCTGTAGCCAGTTGGGAAGACACAGAGCAAGAGACGAGGGCACTGCTGCAGGGCTGCCAGAAATTCATGAGGCTTTGCAAAGTTCATCTGTTCCATGGTTGCCACAAAGGGCAAAGAGAGCAGGGCCCCAGCTACAGAGAGGAAGGCTACTGGGGGACCGTCATTGCTAGGCCCCCGGGATGCCCTTGGAGGTTGGTTCTGACTCGGTCCCTTCTCGTAATGGCCCGCGTGGGCCAACTGCACAATGCCTGACGCTCCCACCCCCTCCCACTTGGCCCTGCCCGCTTGTCCCCGGGAGACAGCTGCATGTGGCCACTTCCCCAGCAACCAACGGAGGGAAGGCGAGAGGCGAGGCGCTTCTGGATGATCCGTCTACACTCTGGCTCCTCTTCAACCTGATCAGGATGCAAATAACTCCCTACGTTCCTGCCAAACTTCTTTATTGAAACATTGAGCCATCTTGTCTTTATTTTACATTTTAAACAGGCAAATTAATTTTATTAGCTAAACCACTCTGGAGGAAGAAAGGGGCTTTTTCCCTTGGATGCCATGACATCATCTCATCTGTCACCTTTTAAAAGCCCCAGGTTTGGCATCAAGCCTCTTGGCAGCTTCTACGCTGGGCGGCAGCAGCTTTAAAGAGAGAGAAAGGGGAAAAAAGGCCATAAAGTGAATTGACTGTTGGAAATTTAGCGACATGGCTACAAAGAATCAGACAGGAGAGCCAGAGCTAGAACAGCTGCTGCAGCCTTAAGAGTCTGAGCTCTCAGGCAGCCAGCTCCCGCACAGGGCGTGCCATGGTGGATGCCGACTGGGGCAGGGGTGTTCGTGGTGATTGCAATGCGGGTAGAGTTTGAAATCATGTGAGGGCCCGTGTGTGAAGGAATGACGGTTCCTCTCTCCCATTTAAGCTCTAGGGACCTTGGAAGCATCTGATATAGGAAGGGGTGAGTTTCTTTCACTGACTCTGCACATGGCCTGTTCTCTCATGAACCTGGGCCCTTCAGGCCTTGGAAGGTCGAATCAGTGCACATTGCTTCTCAATAATCACTGCCACCATGATTCAGGCTACTGTGTATCATCGCTGGGCTCTGCCGTCTTCTGGCTGTCATACTGTCTTGGGTCGGGATCCCTGAGAAACAAATATTTAGATGGAGATTTGCATGCAGGAGCATTCCTAGGGAGGGTTCTGGCCATCATGAACCCCGAGTGGTGAAGGTAGCGGGCCTGGGCACAAGTGATGCCATTGCAGCAAGTTTTCAGCTGACCCCATAGGGAGCTCTGGAGCTCAGACAGCCCTTCGGAGCCACCTCAGACAAGAGCCTTTGTCGCAACACCGGTCGGTCACCTTACACTAGTGGTCCCCTAGGAGGGATGTGCCTCCCTGTACCAGCTTCTTTGAGCCAAAGACTATACTCAAAGGGGAACTTCACCGTAAACTGCCAGCCACCGACAGGACTGGGAGTTGTGTCTCAGTCCTGAAAGGGGAACGTGGGAGGCACACCACCGTGTCCACCACATTGCTCCCCCATCCTCTGTTGTCTGCACTCTATTATCTTTCCTAAATGCAATTTAATATACCTTTTACCTGCTTATAAATTTTTCAGTGGCTCCTTATTGCCTCGAGGTCCAAATCCTTATATGCCAGGGGTCCCCAACTGGGACCTGGTGGTGGCCTGGTACCATTTGTGGCCTGGTAGGAACCCAGCCGCACAGCAAGAGGTGAGCAGCCGGCAAGTGGAGCTCGGCGTGCTGTCAGATTGGCGGAGACATTGGATTCTCACGGGAGCGCAAACCTTATTGTGAACGGCCCGGGCGAGGGATCTAGGTTGCGAACTCCTTATGAGAATCCAATGCCTGATGAAACCCACCCCCTCCTCCCTGTTGCCCCATCTGCGGAATAAACTGTCTTCCAAGAAACCAGTCTCTGATGCTAAAAAAAGGTTGGGGACTGCTGTTATATGCCCCCCCCCCCGCCCCGCAAGGACCTAAATGCGACAACTCTGCCTGGATTTCCATCCCTGTGTCTCCTGGATTTCCATCCCTGTGTCTCCTGGATTTCCATCCCTGTGTCTCCTGGATTTCCATCCCTGTGTCTCCTGGAATTCCATCCCTGTGTCTCCTGGATTTCCATCCCTGTGTCTCCTGGATTTCCATCCCTGTGTCTCCTGGATTTCCATCCCTGTGTCTCCTGGATTTCCATCCCTGTGTCTCCTGGAATTCCATCCCTGTGTCTCCTGGATTTCCATCCCTGTGTCTCCTGGATTTCCATCCCTGTGTCTCCACCCGTCAGGCAAGGGCCGCTGTGCGCTCTGTTCTCACTCTCTGCAGTGCCTTTCCCTCCTCTGCCCCCTAGGGCAGAGTTTTCTTATTCACTCCACTTCTCTTCTTAGTTTGGGGAACTCTCACTGTGTGAGAAAAAAGTGGGACACTTGCTTCTTGGGCACCTGACTCCGCTGGTATGGCTGGGAGTTTCCACCCCAGGTTTTGTATCTTGAGCTTGTGACAAAAAGCGAAGGAACAATGAGGCAGAAACACGGACCCCACTGGCAGCAGCGTCAAGCAAGAGTGGCTTTGGGCTCGGCAGCAGGTCCCGGGGGTGTCTCGGCCACCAGTTTCACTCGATGCCTCGTGTTTTCTGAGCTTATTTCTCCCTCAGCCTTCCTGTTAATTTGGTGTCTGGCCCAACGTCCTCTTCACACCTTCCTCCGGGGATAGGCTTTTGCTTTGTGATTCATGCTTTTGTTACCAAAGAGAAGCTTACGATGGTGGCACGCCCAGTGTAGGTCAGTTTCCCCTGGCCTCACCAAGTTCTCTCCATTCAGAACACTTACATATCAGCTTGTTATCAAGCATTAATGAACGTGCTTATTTGATTGACGTCTATCTTCCTGGATATATTTTAAATCTTCTGAGAGCAACACTGTCTATAATTTTTCACATTTTTCCCTGCATCTCTAGAACAAGGTCTAAAACTAATGTACAAGCACATATTTTGAACAAATAAAACACAGTGGCTGGATTTGTAAGTCTACACATTTTAAAAAAATTAGGTAGGTATAGGCATTGGGGGAAAAGCACAGGGCCGAGAAAACTCCATCTTTGTTAGGCACTGTCTTCTTGTGTTTGTCAGTCCTTTCCTGTTTCTTTTCTTTTCTTCCCCTCTTTTGTGAGCTGTCTTAATAGCATAATGGATTGCCTCTCTTGCATTCTGATCCTTATCACACTTTAGGAGGGCTGAACTTTCCAGCTTCACATTTTTGAATCTGGGTTTTCCCACTGTGTAGACATAACTTTGCTTTCCTTCTCATCCTTAATTGAACCTTTTAAAGAAGCACTGATGAAATCAATAGGCAGTCTATGTGTGTGGAGCCAGATTCCTCTACAGAGTCTTTATTAGAGTCTTTATTTCTGCTCGGGAGAAATTCAGTGGCAAAGAGATCCCTTCAATAGAAACAGCATTAAGTGAGAGAGGCTCCCAATTGTTCTCCTTTTTGGGACTCTACCAAGCCTCACATTTCTAACTTCTGGACCCAAACTTAATGTCCTTTCCATTTGAGCCTTGCCAGGAGCTTGGTATTCAAGTGGCCTTGGGAGGTCCCGGGCCAGCGATGGATGAATGCTATAATGAGAGCTGTCCAGGACCACACAGCCACCAGGATTTGCAGGGCAGATGAAGGTGGTTACGTTTCACAATCTGGAGGCCCCTGCAGATATCATGGCCTGGCTTTATCCCACATCAGACTGTGGGCTTCTCATACTTTTTTTTTTTTGGCACAGAGCTCCATATTATGTCTGGTCCAAGGGTTCAAAGCCAATTTGGAAAAAGTCTCCACGGCCTTCCTTTGTCAACCTCCCCAACTCTTTCCAGAGCAGAGACAGTGACACCCAGAGCTAGTTTCTATGGTGGCATCAATCAACAGTGAGATGATGACTAGGAAAAGGGAAACGGCTGGCCAAAAAGAAGGGAGCAGAGGGAGCAGCTAGTGGATTACAGAGCTGTGTTAGGTAGTTTCTTACGCATGTTAGGTGACTGGATCCTCACACCACCGCTGACAGGTAGGTGGAATTATCCCTACTTTACAGATAAGAATACTGAGGCTCAGAAGGGGTAGGCGATTGGCCACAATCCCACAACATTAAAGTGGCAGAGCAATGATTGAAACTGAGGATTGACTGGTTCGAGGTCTGGGCTTTTCTCAACTGTCACACTGAAAGGTCCTCGTGGAACAGAGAACCCCTGTGCCTACTAAGAACTCATCCTGGCACACACTGCGATGGACACACAGTGCGCATCCTTCTTATGTGAAGACATTGCTTTCTTGGCACTGGTCTGTTGGCACTGCTGCACCCCACGTGTCTTGAGATCCCTGCATTCAGAGCTTTTTTCCCCTGGGTATCCTATTTTCAATTGGCATGATCTCTAAAGGATGGGTTGTGAAGAATCAAAGGGCGGGGGGTGTTGCTTAGGAGTTACAAAGGCTAGGATTTGGATTCCAACTCTGTCATTTACTAGTTGTATGAGTGTGGGCACACTACTACAGGCAAGAAATTTTGCTTCTTGAAGCTGCATCCTTGAAATGAAAATCCTACGACCTTTGTGGCAGGATTAACCTTGTAATAAATAAAAGTCATGCTTCTTTATTTTCTTTAAATCAGTTTATATCTGATACTAAGCTTCCCTCTACCTGGCTTATGGAAACTTTTTTCTCAAAAATTGTAAGTACTTTCCTTGTTAGGGTTGTATAAGACATGCGTGGAAGACTTCCTTGGGGTAAGATTTACTATCATACATACATGTGGTATGCATAAAACAGAGGATGAGATTGGAAGTTGGGTGAGGATCACTATACCAACCATGTGTTCATAAAACCACCCGTACTTTCTAGTCTATGATAATGTGGGGGAGAGGGTGAAAAACAGACAGACTCAGTTCCTGCAGTAAGGCTGGAAAAACAGACACTGTTACCATAAAGTTTAATAAATATGATTATAAAGGAAGCACATGGGGTAACTAGTCTGGTGGGGAAGTGGTGTCAAGTGGGGCTTCTAGAGGAAGGAAATCCTGATTATTTCAAAGCAAAGCAGAGGCAGAGAGAGCAGCGTGTGCAAAAGACTAGGTGTGGCATGTTCAAAGAACTGAAAGAGGTCCACAAAGCCCTGCACCGAGAGCAAGAAGGGAGAGAGACATGAGATGGGATTGGGGAGTTGAGATGGACCAAATATTTGTGTTGTCTGTGCAGTCTTAGTATCAAGGCTCACAAAGTCTTTCCCCCAAGGATTTATGCAACAGCCTTATCTAAAGGAGCATCGATCGATTCAGAAATGCATCAAACGAGGTTGATTGGTATGATTTTTATATGTATTTGCTTACCTTCCTGTTTCTGAACACTTGCTATGTGTCAGACACGTTGACACAAGCATCATCTCATTTAAATATCATAGAGACCTAATAAAATATATATTATCAGCATGCTCAATTTATAAAGCAGAAAATGAAGGTTTAGTGAGGTTAAGTGATTTGCCTTAGACCATCCCACTCATAAATTATGCAACCGATTTAGGTGTTCTCATTCCAGAGTCCTCATTTTTGTTTACAAATTTTTGTTTCTTTGATTGGATACGTTAGTAGAGAACAGTAGCCTGAGAATATACACACAGGGGTAAGGTGCGTTGATGGTGGAAGGAAGCTTGTTTTGGCCTGCTGTACTAAAGAGAAAAGTAGAGACCTCCCAAAGAAGCCATGGTGATACTAAGGTGTGTGTGTGTGTGTGTGTGTGTGTGTGTATGCATGCGCGCCAGGATGAGTTGGTTGAGGTCCTAAAGCAGCATTTTCCAAGCTCTGTCTCTAAAGAATTCTAGTCTGGTATCTGTTAAGACATGTTTTATGAAAAAGGAGTTCCTCAGACAAATAAGTCTAGAAAACCTTGGGAAATTTCTTTACTGCGTGACTTCTCAGTTCCTTGGGTTGCTATGTGAAATCTGACCCTTTATGAAGAAATTAGTACTTTTCAAAGCTAATGAAACACCTGTTATTAAGTAATCTGATGTGTAGCACAGGTTAGGGGATGCTGTTATATACAATCTTTATACATTTTATGATTCTACACTGGTGAAATTGATTATGGTAGTTAGTAGAGAGTTGACCCTCCATATCTGTGGGTTCTGCATCCACAGATTCAACCAACCACAAATGGAAAATATTAAAAAATAGATGCATGTAAAAATAACAGTACAGCACTCAAACAACACAAATAAAAACATAGCAGAACAACTATTTACGTAGCATTTACATTGTATTAGATACTATAATCTAGAAATGGTTTAAAGTATACAGGAGGATGAGCTTAGGTTATATGCAAATATTACACCATTTTATATCAGAGTCTTCAGTGTCTGCAGACTTTGATATGAGGCGAGAGGGCCCTGGAACCAATCCCCTGCAGATATCAAGGAACAACTCTATAAATAGCTTTTGATCAATATTTCCTGGAAGGATACTTTCTTTGATAGACAGGGTTTTTTTTTATTGATTTTTTTTTGTTCTAATAAGAAACACTCTGTATTATTGTCTTAGGACAGTATTTGTGCCTTCATGCCAATCAGAGTCTATGGGAAAAAGCACTTGCTTTTCCAGATACATTTGAACAGTTGCAGATTATACTGAGATGTAATCATACCTTCACTATTTTATGACAATGCATTTGCAGAGGTGAATGGTTTTTGACAGAGGAAGGCTGCAAATTAGACTTTAAGTCCAGAGGCCAAAAATTCTTTTCCCAGAACGTAAAGTCTTTTGTGTCAGAAAGACTTGTCCGTGTTGTAAAGATGAACAGAATGAGAAGCGGAGTGAAAAATCTGGCTTTTGGAATCAGCAACAGCAGAGAATGGAAATGCAAACAGAACAAGAGAGGAAGGAGAATTCACTGAGTTGTAATTTCCTTTTCAAATTTGTTTGGAGAGACTTCGCTTTTACCACAGTGTTCATCCATTAGGCTTTCTCTTTTTAGCAGTAAGCATTGATTTGTGAAAATAATGGCTCCTGCTGGAAGATGAGAATTGCATAAAAAAAACCCCAAAAAACAAAGCTCTGTATCTTCTAGTTTATGCTATCTTTTTAAAAAATCTAAAAGAAAAAATTGCCAGCTTGATTTTGTGAGTTTTCACTGGGATTTGTTTTTCAAATTCTTGGACTATGTCCATTGACAGAAGAAACAATTTCAGTGCTTATGGCTTGGCAGGGAAATAACTTTTTTTGATCCCCAATAATTGTTTTATTTAATGTTTCCTATTCAAAAAACAAAAACATAAAATTTCAAAAGGATGAAAATTTACTAAAGTTTGAGTGTTTAACTCTTCTGAATTCATCTTTAAGAATGATGCAAATGGAAATAATCTTGATACGATTTTCAAATGGGTCAGAAGGAAGAACCTTCACCAAGTGGCGCAGAGGATTTTGATTCCACTATTCGAGGCAGAGGCACAGGCACTTATTCCCAGTGACTCCGGCTGGCTCTGGTAGGAAGGAAGGAGGAGATGCTTCAAAAGAAACATCATTCTCCTAACTTATACGTAGAGAATACTACTCAGTTTGCATCTCCTCAATGAAACGGTTCTCTTATGACATACATGTTTCCACAATCTTCTCTTCATAGGTGGGGAAACCGGGGCTCAGAGAGTTTCACTGGCTTGTCCAAGTTAACAGACCGGACAATTGAGCTAACACCAAAACCAGACTGTATTAGGGTTCTCTAGAGAAACAGAACTCATAGGGAGTATTACTATAGAAAGAGATTCATTATAAAGAATTGACTCATGTCATTATGGATACTGACAAGTGATGAGATTTGTAATTGGCGAGCTGGAGGCCCAGAAGTGCCAATGTTTTAGTACCCATCTGAGTCCAAAGGCCTGAGAACCAGGAGAGCTGATGATGCAACCTATAGTCCAAAAGTCAGTAGGCTTGAGACCCACGAGTCGCCAATGTTTTAGTCCAAGTCTAAAGGCCAGAGAAGACCGGGGCTCCAGCTCAACCGTCAGGCAGAAGGAATTCCCCCTGACTAAGCCTTTTTGTTCTATTCAGGTCGGCATTTGTTGGATGAGGCCTATCCACATTAGGGGAGTCAACCCGCTTTATTCAGTCCACTGAATCAAATGTTAATCCCACAAAATATCCATACAGTGCCTCATGCAGACGTATCCAAAATACTAAACATCTGGGCACCTCATGGTCCAGTCAAGTTGGTGCATAAAACATCAGGGAACTTTGTGGCCCAGTAGAGTTGGTGCATAAAATTAGCCATCACACAGGCCTTCTGAGTCTAAATTCTATTCTCTGCTTGTTCGATTGCAATATTAAGTTCTCCTTCCAAAATTGTTTTTGAAGCTGTCATCCATGCTCTTGTTTATGTCTGTGTTTCTAGAACTATTTTACCTATTGTTATTCGTGATGTTTCTCTGCACGACTCTGTTGCTCAAACCTTTCCCCTCACTTTTAAGTTTGTAAGATCCTTTAAAGGTAAATAAGGCTCAACTGCTTTTCTCTTGTTTGCCTGATGTTTTTTTCCCCCTCATAAGGGGATACTTGGCCATGTTTGCAAAACATTTTTGGTTTTAACCACTAAAGTGGAGGGGTACTTCTGGCATCTAGTGAGTGGAGGCTAGGGATTTTGATAATCCTTTTGTAATGCATAGAACTTCTCCCCTTAACAAAGAATTATACTGTCCAAAATATCAATTGTGTCAAGGTTCAGAAACTTTGCTATAGCCTAAGGGTTCTAGGGTCCACTGTGGGTTTTGGGAGAGCTATACATACTATGAAAATATATTCAAACTTTAATATATACAGGATGTACTTTTTTTCCCCCGGGGACAGTCTTGGGTTTCTTCTAATTGTAACAGAGTTGCATGCCATCCGTTTGGTTATGGAAGTTGGACACAGCACCGAGATTCTTCTCTTGTCCTTTCCTGCATTGCAGAAGCGAGATGTCTAAATGCTATATTTTTCAAACATACTTGTTAATGTACTGGATATAAATTCAGTTCTTTCAAGAACATGCTTTACATCAAGAAGGCAGAAATGAGGCAGGGACCATCTCTCTGCTGCTTTGGTTGGTTTTTGGTAGTGAGTATATTGGTGGTGATCATACTGAATTTTTCTACATGACCTCTCCAGGAACTAGTCAAGAGCTTTCTGGGTGGTCAGAGGCCGTGTAGTAATGGCGGGAGTCAAGGCATTGTTTTTTTGATCATGGATCACTGCTATGAGAGTATGTTCCTGAAGCCAACAGTTCTGGAAGCAGCCTTTTTGTTCCCCCACCTTTCTGACAAGCGCAGAGATTGCAGCTCCCTTGATGGGCCATTTTTGGGAATATTTTTCTCATCATTTCAGGAGGCTTGGCCTAGAACCTGTTTCTCCAAACCTTCTAAAATTTTGAAAGCACCAGTTCCCTATATTAAACCCCATTCTATTTAAAATCAGATACTTGTTTCTTGCCACCGAACCCTGCTGATGCACCTGTGACAAGTTTAGGACTGCTGAATTGATGACTCGCTGGCCTGATGGAACTGCTGATTCCTTTCTCACTGTCACTCGTTTGCCAGAATGGCAAGTTCTCCTAGATATCTAAGTCTGGGAGCTGCTTTGTGCAGGTTAAAAATGTCTGACCTGGTGTATCAGTAAACTTGTCATTGTAGAGATCAAGAAAAGATCATACTCCAGTGTAAAACGGACTTTACTGGTACAGAACTGTTGACTGCATATGCAAGAAATATCGAAAGGTTAACACTTGAAAGGGCCTTAGAGACTCCTTCAAGGGTTAATCTTTGGTTCTCAAATGGTAGAAATGGTTCTAACGGTTCTCACATGGTAGAAATTTGTGCAACATTTTGATCGTTGCAGTCACTTGGGAGCGCTGCTGGCATGTAGTGCCCCGAGGCCACAAATGCAACATATCCTGTCATGTGCAGGACAATCCTAACACCACAAGCAATTGTTCCTTGCCTGGCAATGTCCATAGCACTCTCGGCTGAACAAAATCTCCTTGTTTTGCCAGAGAAGCAAGAGGGGCACAGAGCAAAGAAACTATTTCCCTGAGGCCACAAAACTCATAGAGCTGAGACCAAAGCCCAGACTCTTGGATTCCCAAGACAGAGATCTTCACTTACCACAGTAGGAGGGGCCGTTTGATGTCACCAAGTGCCGAGGGAGACAGGAGATAGGCTTGGGAATGGAATAAAGAAGACTTGCTGGAAGCAGGTTGGGTATTCAGGCAACATGCACCCAAAAGGCTATTTATTGCTCTGCTTTGTTTTTCTGTGTCTGGGCAGAGCCAGTCCTGGTCACTCAGTGCCTGTGCTGCACGACTATTACATGTTTTGTACATCACCTCGAGTTAGAAAATCTTGTTGGAGAAAAAAGTAAACAGAGAGGCTGGCTGAGCATCTGACCTTGCTCCCAACATGGTCGCTCCGTCTCGAAACGTTTATTCCTCGGAGCACACAGGACATTTTAAATTCTTCCTCTTCGCTGCATTTAAATTGCCAAGTAGCAATCCATTCTTTACCATGTCCCAAAAGGAGACCTCACTTGCTGTAGATTTTTGTCTCTGCCTTGATATTTTCCTTTCCGAAGTGTTATGGAAAGTTTTGCAAATGTTTTTGAGGCTCTGGACTGTCCCTAGACTGCTGATGCAGAACTAATTGTGCAGGGATCAGTGATTAGTTCTTACTTTGGGAAAGAATATTTCTTGGCTGAACAGAAAGCAGATTTAATGAGTAGGTTGCTCCTTTCCAGTGTCGCATTCAGTCATAATCACCTTTCTCTAAAGAATCTGGTTCCTAAATTTGTTTGAATTTCATTGCAAGCTTGATATTTACTCATGCGATAACTTCTCAAATACGGCTATTAGAAACAAGATAAAGAATTAAGCTAGAAATGAGGATATATTAAGATAAGTCTTGACTCACCCCTGTACCTACTGGCAATAATTATCCATACCTCCTGTAACTGTGAACTGTTTCTTGGCAAGGGCAATGTCTTGTTGCGTTTGCACCTGCACAAAGCAGGGATTCATTCCTTTGTTCCTACTGTTGACAAACATTTATTAAGCACTTAGGATATGGCAGGCACTGTGAAGTACAGGGGACTTATCTAAGACAGTGCTCACCAGCCAAGATGTCAGTCTGTCTGGGGGATTGCCATTCTCGGTATTTAACCTAGGTTTCTTTATTCTATTCCCCATCTTGTACAATAGCTTAGAGGTAAAACTGACAGGGCCCTGGAGCAGAGGAGTCTCTAAAATGCTGAAGAAAACCAAGTGGCCTTGCCTTCAGGGAGTTTGCATTCTGCTATAATAATTGTGTATTGAACTAAAGTAGACAACCTTATCATTGTCTCACAGGGTTTGCAGGGAAAGAAGGTAAGAGTTCAGTCCAAGGCCTGCCTTGAGAGAGCACACCGTCATTGGTAATGCTTATTTTATGAGTCTAGCTACCAGGTAGTTTCTTTGCAGCTGTTTTCTAGCTGCCTGTCCATCCCCAGTATGTGTGCTGGTCAATCTCCCTTTGCTCCTGACGCCTGCCATTTTTGCCTTCAGCCTCCTGCACAAAATGGGAAATAGAATAAAGAAACTGAGGCCACTGTAGCATACCAAGAGTAAGATCATGATATTCCAAAACAAACTGATGCCTGGGCTGGGGAATGTAGCCTTAAATAAATGAAACAAAATTTCTGTGTTTGTTTCTCCTTTCAAGAAATGGAAACCATAATGTGTGTCACCTCCTCCCCTTCCTTCTGGAGCCGGGAGGATTAATGGGGACTAGATTACAAGTTTATTAAGCATGGAGGATACTGGCTTTCTCAGAGTAACACACGATGATGATAAGCTGCTGTCCCAACAATGACTCCACAGAGGCAGAACAGCGGATTAAGTGATGCTGACTTTCTTCTGGACTTGAAATTTGATAGGAGTGAAGGTGGGAGGAGTCTGTGAACAGCAAGCAGAAAAAAATAATAGTAATTGGAGAACACTGAGGAACACTCAAGAGTTCGAACTATTAAGAAAAATAATGGGGTGCTTAGAAGGCATCTGAAGTGAAAAGAAGAGAGTAATGTGGGTAATTTTGGAGCGCATGGAGGAATTATAACAGCAGAAGTTGACTCTGCAGTGGGAGAGAGATGGCATTGTTTGAGGAAAGAGTCAAGTCCAGGCCCTCACAAGCAACAACCTAATGACTTGGGGCATCACTCAGTCTTTCTGGGTTTTGGTTTTCTAATCAGTCCAGTACTACTAATACCTGTCCTGATCCTTAGAATTTGTCTTGAAGACTTGCAAGAACAATAAAAAAAGATAAGAAACATGAAAGAACCTTATTAGCTAAATTACCTCCTGCCCCCAACAAAATTTGTGTGTTCAAGTTCTAACTCCTAACACTTCAGAATGGAACTTTATTGGATACAGAATCCATGAAGGAGTAATTCTGCTAAAATGAGGTCATTTTGGTGGGCTCTAATCTAATATGACTGGTGTTCTTATAAGAGGAGGAAATTAGGACACAGACACGCTCAGAGGGTTGACAGTGCGAAAACCCAAGACAAGATGGCCATCTACAAGACAAGGAGAGAGGGCTCAGAAGAATCTCAAAATTCCAGTCCCCAGCATTGTGAGAAGATAAATTTCTGTTGTTTAGGTCAGTCTGTGGTATTTTGTTATGGCAACCCTAGCAAACTCATAGAGGCTTTGACAAAATAAAGGCACTACCCGCTCTTTTTGTGGCTTGGTTGATAGCGTTACACACATAGTAAGTGTTCAGTACCTTGAACAGAATTATCAGCGACACATGGTAGCACTGCCATGCAAGTATAAAGGCCAACCAGGTGGAGATGACACAGAAGTAGCAACACAATGTGACATTTAAGAGGCAGAAGCTACTCGCTGAATAAAAGCTGAGTGGGAAAGAGAAAACTCAGGGGACTAGTGGATCTCTGACTTGGGCAGCTGGGCAGGTGCTGGTTCCAAGTGCAGAGACTGAAAACCCAGGGGCTAGAGGAACAAGACGGGATAACTGACCCATATGCTTTGGTTTTCCCTAAGTGTAAAGTGTGCTCCTCTTCCCAGACTGATGCAGTACCTCTCTACATCTATAAGCGTGGAGTGTATCTCCATTTACGAAACCAAAACAGTAGGTCCAGTAGGACTGCTTCTCATGAGTGATCCTAGTCAGGTCCTTGCAAGTAAATAGTCCCTGACCTGCGAGTGCTTCCAAGTCAAGGCTCTTACACTCCAAGGACATTATCCAGAAAAGAAAGAATTGGGGAAAGGGAAACAAGCACATGGAAAGGGATGTGGACAGAAATCACAGCCCCACACGGGCTTTTTTTTTTTTTTAATTTCAAAGAGAAAGCAAGAGGCTGCGGATTTCAAGGTTCCTGGGTTTGAATGGGAGTGGGTGAATGATGATTTTTGCTAAAAATACATTTAGTGAGAGGAGGAAAAAGAGGAGCCCTGCTTCCCTCGCTTTCACTTTACTCCTAGTCATCTTATTTCCTTCAGCAGAGTCGTCTCACAAAAACCGACAGGCTTCACCGGGGGGATGAGCACTAACTCTGTCCTTGGTGCCCTTGTAGGAACGGCAAACTGGAGCCAGTGTACCAAACAATACTCCAGTTCACTGAGGCCTGTTCCGAAGAGCACCGGTTAAAGGCGGTTGCCTGGGGTGGGTGCGTTGGCCACCTCACCTGGTTAAGCAAGGAGCAGTCTCACCAATGCTTTCCAGTTTGTTTCCGCATGTTGCATGAAGGCTTCCGGTGCCACCTAGCAATTACGACTTAATCTGGTCTTCCAGCTAAAATATTTGTCAGCAGCAACCGAAAAGAACAGGATTGGTTTCACAGAGACATTTCCACATGTCCTTCTGAGCCCCGAAAATGTGGATCAGGAGGTCATTAGCATGCAGAAGCCATGGGAGAATGCCTTTTATTGCAGATAGCGTTTTATCACCCAGAATGATTGGTGTATACACAAAGGGGCTTTTCAGAAATCTTCTCTGAACATAAGCCCTGGCCTCCCCCAGGCTCCTTGCCGCTCCCTCGCCCCCAGCTGTTGTTTGCCGGATTATTGACTTTGCTTCTCACTGGTGGTTGCTATTTCAAAGGCACCCAAACTGCTCTGTGTTTTGTTTTGTTTTGCTTTAAGCTGACGGGAACTTTTGAAGCCCTTCGGCCTTTGGAGGACTCTGTGGTTCTACTGTGAGATATAAGGAATGTACCAGAATGGAAGCAAGATTTAAAAATGTGTATTATCTTCTGTTGCCTGTCTTTGCTGCTAAACAAAAGGCATCATCAGTGCTTCTCCGATGTTTCCAGGGTGAAGAGAGAATAGGGAACGGGAATAAAGACTGTGAAAGGGGAAGACATGCGTGGCTCCCCACCCATCTCCAGCCTCTGCAGGGGAATGCATGCCTCCAACCCACTCAGACACAGACACACACACTCATGTCTCAGGAAAGCTCATGTGCCAAGATCTCTGCCCCCAAGGGTGAGGGCTGTGGGAGCCTTGCTAGTGAGGAAGGGAAGGTGTTTCCCAGGCTCTCGTGTTTTCTGGGTTTGAGCCATTAATGGTGCTAACCAAGTAGAGCAACCACCAGGCACAGCTGTTTTATTCCACATACTTGCTGAGCCACCAATTTTACAGAGCTCTGACAGTTGTTCTGGGCTCATAAAGGACGTTTGAATGGATTGTTCTAATTCCGACTGGCAGTGGAGTGTGGGGTTCTGACCTCCCGGAAACGGCATTTTTTTCCAAGGGGAAAGATGGCAAACAGAATATTACCCTGCTCTCCCCTCCCCTTAATGGACACGTTGGCTGGGCCGAATTGTTTGGAGACCTGTTTCATACTCCATCTTCCTCTCAAAGAGGCTGCAGCCTTACAGCTCAATTACCATATGGCAATATTTAGAAATGATCTGAATAAATGAAAGCAAACAAGCACATAAACACACACGCACACCCTCCAATACTTTCTAGCTAAAAAGCTCATCATCTACTAAAAACACAACTCTCAGTGGTTGGTGCCCATGGCCACCCAGGACGAACACGAGGATGGTATGTTATTACACGTTCCTTGGCACCAGCCAATTTTGTCCTGATGGGATCTGGACTAAATATAAGATATTAAAGATGCCATCTTTGTTGAGTACACTGAGGGCTTAGAATGCTCTAGTCTGAGAAAAGTTTATTGTCTTCCAAAGTTGTAAAAACTTAATTTCTTCCCATAATGGCTCTTGATTTTCGCTTTTGTCGTGGGGACCACAAAACCAAGAGCTGCTACCTCAGCACGTCTGGTGCCGAAGACTGTCCCCTTGACCAACCATCCGTTAGGCTCCTCGGAGTCCTCTTCCTATCTAGGCCTCAAAGGGAGCCCCAGTCCTACCTCACCTGATGGTAGCAAGAATCCTGCTAAGTTCGTTTTGGGAGAATCCCAAACACTTGATATCCGATTACCTTCAACGTGTGCTCAAACTCCTCACCCCCACCTTTGTTGTCACTGTCCTCGGGGCCTTTTGCAGAGTTTCCCACCCCCCTCACTCTTAGTTCTTCTACCTTTCATATATCTCCTTGTAGTAATTTTCCACCCCCTGACTTCCTCACTCTGTTTCTTGGTGGTAAGTCCCCAACATGTCTCCCGTCTTGGAATACCTTTATTGCAACAGTCTTCAATAAAGCCTCCCTTGCCATTTTAACAAGTCTTAGAAAAATGATTTCTCCAGCGCTGGAGGGCCTGTGAGCTGTGGGTGGGAGCCCCTGGGAAACTGGGGAAAGGTCCAAGCCATCTGCACTTCTCTCATCAGAGTCTGAGCATTGGGCTTATCGTACAGTTCTGATAGACCACCACTGTGTCTAGGCCGCCCCTCAGTTGAATCTGTAGGCCAAGATGGTAGTCAGCATGGTCACACAGCATGCCTCTACTTCGTGGCTTGGATTGAGAAATAATGTGGGTACGGCGTGGAAGGATTATGGATATATATAAGTATATATGTGTATATGTGTATATGTGTGTGTGTGTGTGTGTGTGTGTGTATCTACTGAAACATTGCTTTTGTAAGCAGCCCAGCCAAACTGTGATCTCCAGAGTTAAAGTGTTGCAGCTTAAAATACGTTTTCCCCAGGACTGTTTGTACATGGACATCCGAATCATTTATGGAGATGCAGTCTCTTCACAAGGGAAGTACTAGACTTTCTGAGCTCTTGTTGAGAGGAATAACAATGGTTTGTAGTTAGAAGCACGTCATCCCTTGACCCAGAAATTACTCTAGCTGTTATTATAATGCAGTCATTGACTAGAAGGTGATCCTCTTGATCCTCAGCCTGCCTACCTGCTCTCTGAATGGATTTTGTCTTATTATTATTATTATTATTTTGAGTTGAAGTCTCATTCTGTTGCTCAGGCTGGAGTGCAGTGGCACACTCACGGCCACTGCAGCCTCCACCTGCTGGGCTTAGGCGATCCTTCCGCCTCAGCCTTCCAAGCAACTGGAGCTACAGACGTTTGCGGCCACATCCAGCTAATTTTTGTGATTTATTGTTGAGATGAGGTCTCACCAAGTTGCCTGGGCTGGTGTCGAACCCCTGGGCTCAGGCAATCGTCTCACCTTGGCCTCCCAAAGTACTGGGATTATAGGCTGAGCCACCGTGCCCAGCCAATTTTGCCTTACTTTTTGGTGGAACGAAAGAAAGGACATTATCTTGTCCCTTCCTAACAGCTGGCACACATATAAAATGTGGTGGGACTAACTGATATCAGCTCTTGTTCTTGAATTATTTGCTTAACAGGAGTCGAACTAGGGCAAGGCCACTGAGGCACCTGGGGCACAACGTTTAAGGAGAGAGTCACTCTCGGCGTAAGACAAGTCCAAGCACTGTTCCTACACAAAGGGACTCGACTTCAAGAAGCAACACAGGACATCACGGCTCCCCGCCTTGGATACAGAGTCACGTCTTTATTGGTCTGCGATTTGATCCTTAACAAAGCTTGCTAGGTGCAGGGATATTTATGAAGAACCATGCAAAGGATCTGCTGTTCACAGGCGGCTCTAGACACTATAGGCACTATTTCTGGATCAAGTTAGGGATTCTCAGGACAACACACAGTGGAATGCTTTTTGCCTCAGCTGCTTTAGGAACGATACCTTTACTGAGTTTCCTTTGGACAGAGTTCCCTTAGCTTCTATCAGAGAATGCTGTATTTTTTTAAAGCCACATCAAATCTATAACTACGTCCTTTATAGCAATCTTGTTAGGACATTTTTCTCTTTCTTGTTTCTTTTTTTGAGTAGGAGTCTCATTCTGTCACCCAGGCTTGAGTGCAGGAGCACGCTCACGGCCACCGCAGCCTCGACCTGCTGGGCTCCGGCGATCCTTCCGCCTCAGCCTTCCAAGTAACTGGAACTACAGGCACGCGCCACCACGCCCAGCTAATTTTTCGATTTATTGTAGAGAGTGGGTCTCAGCAAGTTGTCCAGCCTGGTCTCAAGCTCTTGGGCTCAGGCAATCATCTTGCCTCTGCCCCCCTAAGTGCTGGAATTACAGTTGTGAGCCCCCGTGCCTGGCCAATAGCTTTTTTCTAAAGAATATTCAGTGCTTTCTAAATTAATTCCTTTAAGATTTAGTGCTAGAAAAAGTTTTACTTTCTTTGAGGAACAGTTACGAATCCCCCTTTTCTGATAATCAATTTTATGCTCTTGTCTACATCTTTTTTTTTACTTTGGTGCTAGGAAATCTCCAATTCAAATTTTGCACATATCTCTAACACCTATGTCAACACTAGTTGATGGGACTTTTAGTCTTCTTTGCCTTGAAATTAATTTTTGATTTTTATTAATATCTTCTTTAGTCACGATAATCTAGTTTGCTTTATATTTTAAAATAGGAATGACTTACATTTATTGAATGTTTATCATGAGCCCAGGTACATTCTATGCTCTTAGTGGGGTTTAATCCATCACATTTTTATAATAACACTAATGGTTTCTTATCCCTCTGCTACAGATGAGGAGGCAGGTAGAGTGTAGTTAAACAATTTGCCTTAGATCATGCAACTAGTAATTATAGAACCACAGTTTGAACCCAGACTGTTTTATTTCTAAGATGGTATTTTTAGTCAATAATTGTGTGTTGTATGTTTGAGTGTATTAATGTAATCATTATTTTTGCTATGACATTATATAAACCATCTTAAATACTTTAAGGAGAAAGACAGATCTGTGTATGTATTTATTTTGATTTTTCCTCTGGCCCTTGTTTATATTTGAAAATGGAAGGGATATTTAACTCTCTGATGTAGGCTTTGTCAACAAACTTTTCATTTTGAACAAATTCAAGTTTATGGAAGTATTGCAAGAATGATACAATGAACCACGGGATATTTTGCACCTAGAGTCATCAATTGTTTGCCCTTTTGCTGTATTTGCTTTGTCACTTTTATTTACACCTATAGGTCATTATTGCTGTTACTATCTTCTATTCGAGAGTAAGTTTAGACGTTGGGGCCCTTCCCATTTGAGTATGTCAGCATGTATCTCTGAAAAACACAGATATTGTCTTCTACTATATGATCATCAAATTCGAGGAATTAGACATTGATACGGTGCTGTGATTTAATATAATTTAATAATCTTCATTCAAATTTTGCCAGTTGTTCCAAAAATCTCTTATAGCAATCATCTTGTTCTTCCTTCCTTCTCTTCCTGTCTCCCTCCCTCCTTCCCCTCTTTCTGTCTTTCTCTTATCCTTCTGTGTGTTTCTCTCACTTTCTCTTCCCCCGTCCAAGATTTAGCCCAAGATCATGTGTTGCGTTTAGTTACCATACCTTGTCATATGCTTACGCATTAAATGTCCCCCAATATTTACTTTCTCTCCTGGGTTGGCCAGGCTTTCTCTAATTTGGAGTTCCAAAGTCTCCTCTTTTTCTTGACCTCCAACTGGTTTTGAACTATTTCACTATGAAGCATGGGTTGCAGGTGTCCCTAAACTTCAAGGTCCCTTTGTCCTGAAGAAGGATCCACTTTTCCTATCTGATTTCTGAAAGCGGCTGCATGTTATTCCTTTCAAGCATTTAAAAATCATCCGGAAAAAAATGTACCAAAAAGCCAAGGTTAGCTTTTTTCTCCTCAACTTTTCATTGGAAAACTTTCTAACCTCAATTCTAGATTGAATTTGCTCACTTTTGCCCAACACTGTGTAAGATCAACAAAGTCAAAAGGAGTGTGATTGTGAGATTAAGTATGTGACCGGGTAGGAGTACTTCAGAGTGTGAGTTTCTAAGCGTGAATCCATGTATCTTGACAGAGGCAATCCTAATCAAAGGAATCTTCAAATAGGTACATCTCTGTGTTGACTCTAACTTTATTTGAAACAACATTATCTTCCAATTTGAAGCAATTGGAGCAAAAGAAAAAAGTCTTCCAAAAGTGAATAAATATGACCATATTAGTAAGTCCCTAGACACACGTCTCATAGTTTCTTCAGTGCTTATGTTTATATTAAAACCAGTTGAATTAGAGCTAGACATAATACAAGGATCAGACAATAAATTTTCCACTCCTCTTTCTCCTAAGAAACAGAATTTTAAATTTGTATGAGATTATTTTGCTGCCTAAGATTATATTTTGCATTGTTTTGCAATGTAATTTAAGTAGTTTTTATTTTTAAAGAAATTCCTCTTCATCAGTCAGTTGAATATTTTAACACTCTAATTTTAAGACACTCTCGACCTCAACCCCCGAACTTAATGTCAATTACTTAACGATCTATAAATATTTAGAAAGTTCTAATGGAGTGTGCTCTTAAAAGGAAACTTACAAGAAAGTCTGTATTATGTGAGTAACTTCCCCTAATTTATCTCTTTGTAAGTCTGGATACATGAACATTGCATTTTCTTAAATGGAGTCTTATCCTCGCCTATTATTGTACTCCATTATTTCTCCACCTCTCTTTCGAATGGGTAGGAAGATGAAGGGACACATCTTATTACCATGTGGGCAGGTTATCAAACACTCAGGTGTCGGCTGAGGGTAATAGGATAATAGAAAGAGCGAGTAAGATCTTTTGTTAAAACGGTATTGTAAAACGTAATTAAGAAATGATGACATGATCAGTAATCATCACAGCCAATCCAGGGGGTTGATTTCTCTTGCATTATTCGCATTTGTCTTCCGGTTGGGCTCCAGGGTGTGTGCCCAGACGAGGAGAATGTTTGTGGAGCATGGGGGTGTTTGTGAAGTCAGTGTGGTCTGCAGGTAAGAGTGGTGCTCTGGGAGTCACGAGGCGTTGGCTTCCACCTGACCTCTGTCACTGACAGGCTTTGTGACCCAGAGCCAGAAGCTTCACCTCCCTGGAACTCAACATCCTTGTTTTCAAGTGATGAGCTTAGATGACTTCGCATTTTCTTTCCAGTTCTGTACAGTTCCGTGAGCTCTAAGGCCCTCCGACGGAAGCAGACAACTGCTCATTTGCATTTTTGATGTTTATGTGCTCAAACAATACTTTACATTTAATGTCATTTGTCTTTATTTTTTCCAGTGGTTTGTCAGCGCTCTCCTAAATATGCATCCAGGTAATATTCTTAAATTATAGGTATAAGAAAGTAGCAGCGCATATTATAGCTATGTAGAATTTTGATGAAATGTTTTCATTAAAATTTTAAATTAAAGAAGGAATTTAAGGACATGCATTTATTCAAGATGCCTTTTCTGGAGAACTGAATTTTTTAATTGGGTCTTTTTTTACCTTCTAAATGAGGGGCTTGTACTTGATGTGAGATGGCAAACTGGCCTTATTTGAAGAACTGACTTTAAATCTCAGCAGGAAAGAATGCTTGCTGCAGCTAACAGTCTACTAAGAAAAGTGCTCAGCGCCTGCCACTCACGGACCCCGGACCACACCATCATGGGGGGCCCTTCCGGAACGCAGTCCTTCTGTCCTTGCCCGGCTCATCTGATGGCGTCGTTCTTCCAGTTGTCCGGGCCACGGTCTGAGGAGTCATCTTTGTCGCCTTCCTGACCTTCATCCTCCTGTTATTAGCAGTTCATCCCCAAGCTCTGCCTGTCGAGAGCCTCATAAGTTCGTTGCCATCACCCTCGTCCAGGCCACCAGCCCCTCTCGCCTCCACCACCGCCTCTCTCTGTTTGAATCTGGGCTTCCCAGGGGGTGAACTGGACATGTGCTTCAGATACCAACGAATCGGGTACCTGCTTCCTTCCCCACACGCTTGAACAAAGATAGGGAATGGGGAAAAAGTAGGAAAAAAGCGATTTTTAAATATCAGCACCCGCATACGTTTGGGTTATTTGAAGATTCAACACAGTTTGATACGTTATATTACTGCTTTTACTTGGAATTGCAGATGATATTCGTGTGTGTGTGTGTGTGTGTGTGAGCTTGGGAGGTGTCATCATTGTGCATACAGTCCTGTTTTAGCGAATGGCGTCTCTGAAGGCCTGATTCTGGTTCTGCCTCCAAAACGTTTTCTGTATTGTAGCAGAATGATCTTTTTTATTTTTATTTTTTTCCACTTACAGCTGTCCTTTATTTATTTATTTATTTATTTATTTATTTTTTAAAACATATTTTTTTGTTATAAAATTGTGGGGTGAACCTTGAACATCTATCATAATACTATAAGGAAAGAACTGACAGCGGTGGACTGATCTTTCACAAGTAAGACTTGCGCTTGCCGTTGCCTGCTTCCCACTGTCCTTAGGATAAAGCCTACACGCCTTCTTATGCTCTGGCCCCTTCTACTTCCCCTGCCTCAGGCCCCCACACATTTTTCCTTTCTTTTGGCGGTCCGGTCATATCGGTCTTGGTCGACTCCCCCAAGGACACATGCAGTCGTTTATTCCTCTCCTTGCAAAGCTCTTCTGCTTTTTCTCTGCCCCTTTTTATACTGTGGTTCAAGCTTCTGATCTCAGTTCAAACTTCTCCTGTGTGAATTCTAATGGCACGGATGGAAGCTTTCACAATTCCATTAAATCTAACATTCCCGGGTAGAGTGATAGAGTAAGAGAGTAATCCACAGAAGTGAAAGCCTTTTTCTTAACAGCAGTCTTTGGTCATGACACAAACCCAGCAGTTAGTAGGCAAGAAGCATCCCAGGTTTTCAGAGGTTCTTGATGATAGTAATGACTTCAAGAGGTAATGGTCATACAACCGTTCAACCGAAATCTGTGATATGAAGGGAAAATGCGGTTGCCTCTGGTCTCATCTGGGAGGCCAGGAGCCTTTCGAAGCTCCCATGGCCAAACAGAACTCTTGGTGCCCGCTCCCTTTCTCCTCCGCGCTTTCTCCCTTTTTCCTGGACACTCTCTTCCTTTCCTCTTATAATATATTCCTCCCCCCATAGTCCCTCTTAATGGCTCAATCCTCGATGTCAAATCAGCATTTTCCCTTCTCTCTTCTCCTAAATCCAATCCATCAGCCGGGTCTCTCGACTCTATCTTCAGAATATATCCAGAATCTCACTCAGCCTTTCCTCTGCTGTCACCCTCTCTCTAGCCATAAATATCTCCAACCTGCACAAATTCAATAAGCTCCTTACTAGCGTTCCTGTCTCAGACCTTGGTGCCCTCAGTCTGATGTCCATATAATGACCAAAACAAGTTTTAGGAGACATGTATTAGGCCATATCATGGCCCTTCTCCAATTTCCCTTGGGCTTTGCTTTACTTTTAAAACAAGACACCCTTCCTTGCAGGGCTTCACTGCTCCAAATATTATGGCTCCTGTCTACATTCATTCTGTCTTCTCTTACTGTTCATCCCTGCTCTTTGGATAATTTTGAGCCACAGCGCTAGCCTCCTTGCAATTCTTCGATCGCAAAACATTCAGGCATCCATCTTTGCTGTCTCCTTTGCCAGGAACTCTGGTCTCTATCTCATCGCATGGATGGCTCTTTTGCAGCATTCGAGTTACAATTCAAAGAAAAATCCCAATTATCATTCTCTAGCCAAGTACGCCCAGCTTTATTTTCTTAGTAGTATTTATCACATCTAAAGTCAATTTATGATCTACTTATTTTGTAACTGTCTTACTGCACTGACATATAATGTTCAAGAGGAAAAAAAACCAAAACAAAATTCTTGGTTGCCTTATTTCCTGAGTTATCTTAGCCCCTGGAAGAACGCCTGTCACATGGCAGCTACTCAAAATGCAGTTGCTGAATGAATAAAAGTGAATGGAAACTCACTTGGGAATGGATTGGTGCTGGGTCAGAACTAAAAATAAATAAATAAATAAAAATGTTCCTGGAAAATCATTTAGAAGTACATTTCTTTGGTAATTATTTTTATTCTTCCCGGCCTCAGCCTTCTACACTGTAGAGAGTTTGCCCACAGGCTTACCTTTGAGTACAATCAATCAAGTGACTATTTTTGAAAAGTAAAATTTTATGATGAATTGCCCAATTTTAATAATGACTGTGACCTTTAGAATTTGAATTTTTGTCCAAGAAATAATCTTTGTGGAAACAAGTCACGAGTCATTCGTTCTCCTGGCACTGGTCAATCAGCTGATTATTTAAAGCGCATGGATTTTTTCTGCCCCCCGGAGTTCCTTTCTCATACCTCCAACCTCCAATTCACATTTTTGTGCTGTGGGATCACGCCAGAAGCCGCTCTTTTCATGAGGCCTGGGATCCCCAGGCACTGAAGACCCCGGGAGAGCTTTGGACCCTCCCGCCTGCTGGTCCGGGCCTGGCCGCCAGGTGGCGCGCGAAAAGCGGGACGGCGACCTGCGGACCCAGGGCGGCTTCCGATCCGGGAGGGCGTCCTGGGAAAGTCTTGAAAGGAGCTTGCGGCCGTCGAGGGCGGGCCAGGGGCGGGTCCTTTCCAGGGCAGGATCTATGAGAAATGCGAAGCCCCAAAGCGCAGCAGGGAGCGTCCACGTGCATTTCCTCAGAACAAATAGTGCAAAGATTTAAAAGCATTATACAGGAATTTAGCGGCAGGTGTAGATGGCCCGTTGCCGACCGTACTCTAGACATTCGTTTTGTTAACTTTTCAGTCGTTCGTGCTTTTATATGCCCCTTTGGTACTGAGGAGAAAGCATTCTAGCTAAAATAGAGCCACACTGAGTTTAATTAAGATAAAGTGAGAGGTTGTATTCGTCTTATCAAAGTAATAAATGCATCCGATAAAGCGCCAAATAGGACAGAAAGGCTTGTAATAAATAGTAGCAGCCTTCCACCCTACCTTCAGCCATATTCCCCAGAGACAACTTTCTTAAAAACTTCACAAAGTCATTGTTTAAATAGCAAAATCGTAAAAAAGTTTTAGAGATGATCTTTCCAGGAAGACAAAGATGCAATTGATAATGTAGTGTGGATATGCCTCTGTTCACTATTTTCAAACTGCTAATTCTAATTTCATTACTCTGTGATGAAGTCATAAATGTCTGTTGAAAATCTTCCTTAAATTGTATAAAATGTACTCACTTTTGGAAGCCTTTTCTTTATATTTTATTTTAAAGATGCAGAGTACAATTCAGGAGTAGCTACACAAGTGGGTATCTTACAGGTAAAAGTTGGGCATCCTTTTGGTCCCCACATTGCCTGGTTTGAGATCAGGTTCCCCGACTGATGTTGTGTCCCCTGAAAGTCCTTTCTTATAAATAGATAGTTCTGTCAATGAAGAAGGGAATGGGGAGAGAGAGAAAGAAAGACAACGGGAAGAGAGTAGCAAATGATGGGGATTTGGACAGAGAAAACCGTATTTCGGGTCCTCAAACTTTACTATCTAGTACCTCTGGTTGGTTAATTCCTTATTCAGAGACATGTAAGCCACCAAAACCTGAGCAAACTAAACCATCAAATTCTATAACCCAACTACTGCTCTGAGAACGAGCTCATGCAAAAAGCTTCTGCAACTCTGCAAATTGGTTTCATGACCTACACACCGGTTACAGTTCTTGACAATGAGATCATGCTACGTACAGGTAGGTGCTGCATTGCCCAGATGACTTGAACGTGGTTTTCTTACCAGTTACAGTTGCCTTTGTGAGTCACTTCTTAGGTGTCAGTTTTCCCCGTTGGTCACTTGTGGGCCAGATTGTCTTGCATGGAGGAGACAGTCTTGATATGTGGATGAAATCATGTATGTGAGCATGCAAAATCTCCTGTAAAGCCTTACAATAAACTTTCTGGGCAAAAATCTTGATGGGACTTCCAGGAGATGACTTCTGTTTCTTTCAAATGCCCAGAAGTCTGTTTTCTATGATCCATGGCTTGAGCGAGGCCCATGGCATGGGACAGGAGCAAGCCCACACCTTCCTAGGACTCACCTCCTGACACTGTATTTCCACAGGTGAGCAGCCTCATCCGTGGCATATGTACTCTCTGTCATGCCACCCTCCTGGGTCACACATTTTAAAGTTTTTGGGACAACTTCGCTACCCATTGCTTATTTATTCTCTGCTTGGATCCAAGCTGGAGAACAAAAACAACCAGATATTCTATTCCCATCAGTTCTACAGCGATCTCTCAGGCACTGCAAAATCTTCTTGCTCTAGACTTCTGAGGACCCAGTGAGACTTCCCACACAATTTGTCCTACATATGTGTCAGAATTCTGCCCATGAGTGTCTCACAGTCACCAGAGGGCTGGCTAGCCCGAGATGGCTAATTTGTGGGCGCTTCCCTTTCTGTGCTCTGATGCTCTCTTTCTTTTTTCACTCCTAGATATTGGAGCAATCCAGCATCTCCTCTTAGCCGTCGCTTTTTTCTCGGGATTGTTCTGACCATACAAATGGAGTTTTAGAAGCATTTCGCTTTCACCTAATTGACCAGGAACTCCATGCAGGAGAGCACGAGTGTACCAGTCTAAGTCTTTTGCAACCTGGTCTTTTGCAACCAGTGAGTAAATGAGGTGGCAACATAACCACATAAAGGCAGTGTCTCACAGACATCATAACCCACAGTGATAGTTGTAGTTTGTAACTCAGTAGGCCGGCAGACAGACACATACACACACATTCCCACACATGATTTATAACTGAAAAAAAAAATATGAGAATACTTATCCTTAGGGTTCCATCACAAAGTAAAAACATAATAAAGTTAATTTAATTTAAATTTAGGCATTCATTAAAATTTCTTAAGAATACAAAACAAAATGAACGGCAACAACAGCAAAATACTGGCTGCGACTCTGCAAACTGGTTTCATGACCTACTCATAGGTTGCGATTCTCAATTTAAGATTCTCTGACCTTGAATAGACGAAATAAATGTTTCCTTATTACTCCCTTATACTCAGAGGCTGCCGTCTTCTTTGGGTGACCTTTTATTTCTTTCTGCTGTGTTCAGGTGCAAATATCCTTCCTACCCCTTGACTAAGTTGTGTCTGGACACAGATGCTCTGAGAGATCGTGATTTCTCAGAGTCTCCAGAGTTTGCCCCAATTTCTCCCAGATCCCATGGGACTTGAGACTGAGTCTGGTGACCAACATTGTCCATCCATAACCATCAGGGAATCAAAGATGTTTGTCATGTTGGACTGGGCTATGGTGAAGGGGTCGGAGAACATCACAAAACCACTCAGAAGCTGGCACTCCAAGAGGAGTTATTTAAGACACTGAGTTGGCTGAAAAGCTGAGTGGGCCCCACCTTGTTTGGGAGGTAGGCCATGTCAGCAGCCAGGGAAAGAAGTCGTGGTCCACCTGCCACTCAGCTTAGGCAAGTGCTCACCAGTGAAGGTGTGACGCTGTCAACATCCAGGGCACAAAAGAAGTGCAGGTGGAGTGCCAGATTAGTGACCTCGTGAACCCCTGAGATGGAAACAACAGGGCTGGGAGAATGGAGGTAGACGGCTAAGAACTATCAGTAGAGTCAAGGATCTTGGTTTGAAGAGATATCTTCTTTTAAAATACAATTTCTATAGATGTCCACATTTTTCTGAAGATCTGCTTCAGAGAATGAAATGCTACAATTAATGTTTTTTGGAAAATACATCTTGGCATGAAACAATAAATTATGTGTGGAGACAATGATATAATTTGAATTATTGATTTTTATTTTTAGGGATGTAAATGTGACACTGCAAATACACTACCATAAATCCCAAGCCAGAAAGGAGGACCAAAGTTGATGGATGGCAGATGTGTGAGACAAAGAGAGGTGGCAGAGCCTTACTGAGCAGGGCAGTGTGTCACCTGAGTGGAAAGAGAAAGGTTTAGGAGAAGACAAGTCACGTGACAGAGTTCATTCCTGTGATACTAAACTCCTCAGACCCATGATACGGTTGTCTTTGGTAAAGCTGGTTTGCCTTGTCAGGCCAATAAAGTTATGAACAATTAAATTGCCTTCCTTAGCTTGGGAAGAGACTGAGTGTACATCCCCTGGGGAAAAGTTGATCTTTTGAAAGTCATTTTTTCCCAACTATTTCTTACTACTCTCAAATAAATCACTATATACTTGACTCTTAAATCATCCTTCTTATCTGAAAATTCTCTGCCTTGAATCAAAATGTTAAACATTTCAGAACGTAAGCCTCTATTTCAGAGGAGGCCTGTTGTCTAAGGTAGTTGGGCAATGTGTTTCACTCTACTTGGGAATTGCCAAAGCCTCGCTGTTAACACGGTCTTACATAGCCCTCCGCCCCCACTACCTTCCTTTTTTTTTGAAAGCTCAAGGAACTTACAGGCAGTACCTAATTTAGCCTTCCAAGAGTACTGGTTATTGGGAGTTGAGTCAGCATGAGGGGTCTGCCTCTTCCTTTTCTTGTTGAGCAGGCAATGGTCAGGCAATGCTTGGGCTGTTATCGGGCTACTCAACCGTAGGACTTGGGAAAGAACCCAAGAAGCACCTCTTCTAATGTTTGTTCTAGGGGAGCAGTGATTTTCTTGCTGCAAAGCCTCAGATTCAGCACAGGGATCTTGGTGATACCTAGGGGCCAAGGAGAGTCAGGGACGCCCCAGACTCCCACACATGCCAACCAGAAGTTGTGCCAATTTTCTTTTATCTTCCTGAGGTTGTGCTTAAGAATTCCAAATGCCTTCTTAAAAATGATGTGCCTTTGGTTTATAAATGTCTGTTTCTTCCTCTCTGAGTCTCTCTTTGACTCCTGTTATAGCCGTGTTCTTACTCTGGATGCTCACTGGCATTTATAAATACATTTATCAGTACCTATTGTACGGCACACTGTACTTCCCTGTGATGGTGAATCTTTCCAGCAAAAGATCGTTTGTGTCAGCTACTTGTCAGCTGGTACTTAATGCACGTGGACTGAGTTGTTCATGAAGACATAGCTGGATGGATGAATGAACTCGATTATTTCTGCTTAGATGTTTATATGAAGCTAGCTATAATAGCAATTGGTCTACCTTCCTATAACTATATTTCTGACCCACTAGCCTATGAGCTCCAGGAAAATTTCTCATTCATCTTTGCATACTTTTAGGGCCTAGAAAAGAACCTCATCTCTACAATAAATAAAAAAAAAATTAGCTGGGCCTGGTAGCGCGCACCTGTAGTTCCAGCTACTTGGAAGGCTGAGGTGGAAGGATCGCCAGAGCCCAGCAGGTCGAGACTGCGGTGGCCGGGAGCGGCCACTGCACCCCAGTCTGGGCGACAGTGAGACTCCAACTCAAAACAAAAAAGAAAAGAGCCTGGCTCATAGCAAGCATTCAATGAGTAAATTATTAAATAATCAAAGAGCTGACTTTATAGTCAAGGTGGTTCTTCCAGCTGAGTTACTCCCAGAAAACACAATGAGGATGTTGTGTGTTCCAGGCAGTAATCTGTAACCCCAGGCGGGATTACAGGTGCTGGCAAAATCTGGTTCCTGCATTAGAGGAATTTTTCTCTCCAAAGAAAGCAATCCATGGAGATTAGGAAGACAATCATATCTTCCAACCCATGGAGGACGCAAAGACAGCAGGATAACACCACCTGAAGAAGACAGAAGCAGGGCTCTAGACTTGCAGCAATACTCAGTAAGGGCTTAGGAATGGGGTGAGAGGAAAAAGGCTACACAGAAGGCACCTCAGAAGTCCACAAAGCTTCTTTAAGACATATGTCTTTTCCATCCCTTGCCAAGTACTTTTGTTGTAAGTCACTACTATTGAAGGCAGTGTGTATTTTTCCTTGGGCCTCTTGGTGCCTAACATAGTTTGTGGCCTATCCCTGAATGCACAGGCTGCTTTTCTGTGCCCCAGATTTCCCCTTTTCTATGTCCCCACTGGAATCTCTTCCTCCAAGTTGTGTTCTAAATGTTTGTGTCTCTCAAAAATGCATATATTGGAACCCTAATCCTCAATGTGATGGCATTAAGGGGTAGGAACTTTGGGAGGAAATAAGGTTCAGATGAGATTATGACAGTAGAGCCCCACTGTAAGGTTAGTGCCCTTATAAGACAAAAGAAACACCAGAGCTTCCTCATGTTACAGCCCTATCAGATTCTTATGCCTACTGCATGGAAAAGCCAATACAATGAGACAGCAGTTCTCTCTCTCTCTCCTCAGTGTCTCACTCTGTCACCCAGACTGGGGTGCAGTGGCATGATATCACAGCTCCCTTTGACTTCCTGTGCTCAGGCAATCCTCCTGCCTCAGCCTTCCAAGTAGCTGGGACTACAGGTGTGCACCACTATGCTCATCTAGTTTTTAATTTTTTTTGTAGTGACAAGGTCTTGCTGTGTTGCCCAGGCTGGTTTCAAACTCTTGGGCCCAAGCTATCCTCCTTCCTTTACCTTCCGAAGTTCTGGGATTGCAGGCATGAACACTGTGTCTGGCTAGAGATGGCAGTTATTGCAGTAGAAAAAGAGTTTAATAATTGCAGGACAGTAGAACAGGAAGATAGGAGATATTTCTTAAATCCACCTGTTTGAGAATTCAGAGGATAGGGTTTTTAAGGGGTTTTTTTTGTGTGTGTGGGCAGGGGGCTAGGGAATTGGGACTACTGATTGGTTGGGGTTGAAATCATAGATTTGTTGAGAGTGTCTTCTTGTGCTGAGTCACTTTCTGGGTGGGGCTCACAGGTCCAGTTGGTGTCAGATGGTCTACCAGAATGCAAAGTCTCAAAAATGTCTCAAACACCTGCCTTAAGTTTATGTTATCTATAGGGGCAATTAGTTACAAATCTTGTGAACAACAGATACAGAGAAGGAATCCCTGGTGATCAAAGTTGCTCATGCCCTTCAGCCAATTAAACTTCTAGATATCATCAAGGAGGCTGATGCGACCTACTGTCCATTATTCTTCTAGAGAAAAACAAGGCCATTATTCTTACAGGTAGTCCCAGGGGCTAGGATATGTATAGAGGGAGAAAAGGTCAAAGTGAAAATAAGTATAACAAATAGCCTATATCATAACAAAATTCAGGCTCCCCATTACCTTGAAGCTTTCTGTTAACTTCATGAAGGTGTTTTTTAAAAATTCTCTCCACCTTGTGAATGCACAGTGGAAACAAAGACTTCTTCAAGTCAGGAAGTGGGCCTTCATCACAACCCAAACATATTGATATCTTGGTCTTGGACTTCCCAGCTTCCAGAACTGTGGCAAATAAATGTCTGTTGTTTAAACCACTCAGTGGATGGGATTTCCTATACCAGACTGTGACAAAGTGAGAAGTGTGTGTGTGTATGTGAGTGTGTATTATATATATTTGGTCTCTGCACTGTTTTGTGACATAGAGTTCCTAAAAAAACCCTTGACATTTCCTGAATGATAGGGGTACTAGGGGCATCTTTTTTTCTGATATTTGCAATTCGATCCAGGTTCCTGATACAAGAGTTTGGAACTTCCTGAGTGGCAGGTATAAGAGGAGCATCTTTTGTTATTCATAATAAACCCTTTCACCCATACCTAGTTTATGATAATGAAATGACTCACGGTGGGCCCCTAGATAGCTACATGATGAGAAATGGTTGCCAGAGGGCTCCACCATGACATGAGAGGATTAGTACTTTTAGTTTCACTCCTGTCCTGCGGGAAGGGGACTGGAGATTGAGTTAATCATTTGATCATCTGACCATTTGATGGTCAATCTTTTGATCAATTAGGCCTGCATGATGGGACCTTCATAAAAACTCTAAACTATAGGGTTTGGGGAGCTTCCAGGTTGGTGAACGGATATAAGTGCTGTGAGGGTGGCACATCCTAACTTCATAGAGACAGAGTCTCCCATACTTAGGACTCTTCCAAGCCTTGCCCCATGTACTTCTTCATCTAGCTATACCAGTATAGTGTATCCCTGAATTCTGTGGGCCATTATAGTAAATTATGAAGCCTGAGGAGGGGGTTGTGGGAATCCCCTGTGTGTAGTTGAGTTAGACCTAAGTTTGGGTAACCTGGAAACTCACTACCTGCGAGTGGTGTCAGAAGTGGGAGCTGCCACATGGACTGAGCCCTTGACCCGTGGCGTTCCTGTGAAATCTGAGTAGCTAGCATCAGAACTGAATTAAACAGGAGAACATCCGGTTACTGTCTTCAGAGAACTGGAGAGTTGCGTGGTGTGAAAAACCCACACATTTGGTGTCAGAAGTATTGTGAACAGAGGAGTTTTTCTTTTGCTACACAGAGCTGACTAAGACATTCCACTGTAAACAAAAGAAGGCTCGTATCGTCTCTCTTTCTACTTCTACTTTCCCTATCGGCCAGTGAAGTTCTGTAGTTCATCGTGGCAGTCAAAACACCACAGTTTGACCCTTCTTATTTGTATGTATGCTGTTGGCTGAAGGCAGATTCCATGAGTATATAATCCATCATCCTGATCACATTTGCCTTGAATGTGGCCCTCCCTAAGCTTCCTTTTGCTGGTTCCCTTCACATAAATATTCTGCTCTAAACAGCCCAAATTCTTCTTGGTAGTGCTCGTATCCTCTCCTTCTAGACCCTGGGTCATTTGGAAGCTGTGACGAGGGCTCATCCTCACGCTCCCCTTCCAGGCTAGCCATACCTTTCTCACGTCCTCGAGGATCCTCTCCAACTTTGAAGTTCTTCCTGGTCTCCAAAGTCTATCACAGGTGCTGGCTCCTTCCAGAAGCCTCTTTAGTTTCCTACAACAATGTCTATGGCTCCTTGAATCTTTATACTTGGTGGCTTCCACAAAGTACGTTTCATATTCTGCCTGTCACCAACATGTCTTCTTCATCAGTTCCTATCTTTTTAAACTGCAAGCATTTTGGAAGTAGGGCCAGGCGTTTTCTCATCTTTTGAAGCCTCTGCAGCATCTTTCTCATGGTCTAACTAGTGAATGACAGATGTTTAATTAACATGTGTGCCGCTTTCCGTTATATCTAGAATAAAAAAGGTTTCCCTGAGTGTGTCATCTCCAGTTGGTTGGTAGTGGGTGCTTTTGGCTCTGGTTTGATAGGAAATATTTGTACTCAACAGGAAAATTGCCCCTATCAATGAACAGTATCTACCCCTGGTGAGGAGTAGACAGCAGGGGTGAAGGAGTGTGGTGGCTCTCAGTCCATTTATTTGCCAATTCTGTTCTTTTTTCATTACTTTGTTTTCACTAAGTTTATTTATTTGCTTGTCTATTTACTTGCTTTTGCCTTTTTTCTACCTCTTCATCAAATGCTTAGAGTACTTTTTTCTTATTAAGTCATTGAATTTTGTTCCTTTAAATGACAACTCAAATCTTCCTTGTCCTAGGAAGTTATTTCATAGCAAATCCTAACTACCAATGCAGAGTCTCATCCCAAAATGTCCTCAGTAGTCGAAAGAAAATTTTTCTCTTTTCACTAGAAAATATAAATTGCAAAAACAGCAACATATGAAGAGGATTGTTGGGGATGGAGATGGTTGCAAGATTTGCTTGTGTTCTAAATAAATTGAGTCTGGAAACAGCCAGCCTTTTAAGTGGCTGTTTGCCATTAACTGAGAGCTTCAATCTTAAGGTGACTCTGTCCGTTGATAAATTATAAATGACATGAGATCACCGAAATTGCATTCTAACCAGTGCTCCCTTTGGTCAAAACAGGGAAATGGGAACAAGGTTGCTCTCAGCTAAACAGATCACTGAGAAATTGCTTAAGTAATAGTCCTTCAGATAGTCAGTTGGAAATCCATATCTGTACTAATTGACATAGAAACTGAAAATCAGAAGAAAAATTAGAGATCATGCATTCAAACCTCCTCACTTTGCTGATAAAAGTTTAACCCCACAGCAGTTTGTTGATAGATTTCCCAAGGTTCTTCCGATTTGAATTATAACCAAGCAGGCACCAGAATCTAGTTCTCCTAACCACTTGTTGAGGTTTTTTTCCCTGTGTCTTGTGCTTGAGACCTTGGCCGACATTTCCCAGCCTGCTACCTGCCCCCAGGCTTGGTTAACCGTGAGGATTCTACACGAGGTAGTGCAGAAGGGCAGCTCTGGCTGGCCTGTGAGTAAGCATTGGGGGAGGGCGTGTCAGGGAAAACGGAGTGAAACAGAACCCATGGGACAGAGATATATATGCATGCACAATAAAAAAATAAGATGCAACCGAATTTGTCCTCATGAATCGATGTTGTTATTTACATGAATTATTAGGAATCAAGACTGTCCATGCTGAATAAACACAATGACTTACTTAACCTGGCTTAATCTTCGGATTCTTAGAGGGAGCTTACACCCATGACTGTGAGGTCATTGCCCCCTAACTTGTTTTGCTTGCTTGGAACTTGTTTGAAAAATTATTCCTTGAGTTTTACATTTTCATACTTGATTTCACCCCAAAGGTGAGCTTTGTGGTTGTTGAATGTTGAGAGAAACATCTGTTCAGCTGTGTCTGACACTTGGGCAGCTGAATAAGAAGAAAAAGGGGGGAAAAGAAAAAAAAAGCCAACTCTCAGCTTTATGGCATAAAAACCATTTAAGATTATTTTTGCACACAAATAACTCCAATACAACATAAATTTAAAATCTGAAAGTTTTCATGCACCTGCTTTTTGAAGGGGAAAAAGCAGTGTCATTTTGGAAAAAAATTTTTTTTAATGCATATTCAAAGCAGTTTCAATGGTCAAACACTTATGTTGTATAGGCAGTTCCTGGATTTAGAGTCTGTATTGATGGCCCCATGTCTGGCAAATACATAATAGCCCTATTTAATACTTGGTGTATGGATTTTGTATATCTGATACCCGATTACAATTTTTTTTTCCTAGTTAGTGATATCATGAGTCAATAGGCAAAAAAAAGTTCAGGTTTTTTTTTTTTTTGCTATTGTTTTTACTTCCTTCCAAACTCATATTCTTTATTTCTATGCTCAAGGAAAGTTAAGCTTCACTTTTATGAAGTAAATGTCAGTCCTGAGACCTCCATATTATTTGTTTCTTGTTACGTCTGAAACCCATTGCCTTGGGGCTTCTCCGTCCCCAACTGCTGCACAGAACACATTACCTGCCTCGGAAACTAGACTCTGAGCTGCTGCTGCCTCTTCTTTTAGGTCAGAGATTGGGCTCTGCCTTTCCCCAAGTGCCTGTCTCCAGGTCTGGCATACTTTAGACACTCACTAAATGTTGCATGACTGGATAATAGAAGGCAGATGGTAATACAAGCTGGTCGTAAGACCCCTGGTGTAGAAGACCTCGGGACCTCTACTCTGGTCATCACTCTCCAACCTGATTGTGCCTGTCATTGGAAACATGGTGTCACAGTGCATTAAAACAATTTTTTTTTTTGAGTTGGAGTCTCACTCTGTCGCCACTCCCGGCCACCGCAGCCTCAACCCACTGGGCTCTGGCGATCCTTCCGCCTCAGCCTTCCGAGTAGCCGGAATTACAGGCACTAGCTACCATGCCCGGTTGATTTTTTTATGTATTGTAGAGATGAGGTCTCGCTGCCCAGGTGGGTCTCGAACCCGCGGGCTCAGGCAATTCACACCTCAGCCTCCCAAAGGCGCGGGATTACAGACTAAGCCACCGAGCCTGGCTTAAAACAATTTTTTTAACAACCTATTCACTCCTGTCCTAATTTTATAAACATAAAATATTCCCATGACTCTTCACTCCTTTCAGAATCTTCCTGGTTCATGAGTATAAGTCTTTCTTACGTTTGGTTTTTTTTTTTTTTTTTTAGTGCGTTAGGAAAATAATAAAGCCATGTGGGTTTTATAAATACATAATGCCATGATATTGAATATGCCTTAAAAACTTTCTCCCACTTCTGCTACTCCAAGATGTTGATATGTTCCCGTAGGAAGGGCGTGTTATGTCTCTTCACCTCCCGTGTCCACCTTTTCTCCACGTGTGTGAATGCTGTTTTTAACATCATAAGGAACGATGACTAGATGAGAAGCTTGCCTTTTGAGTCCTGTTTCATGTTCAATCGTTCTTGCAGTCCAGAAGCTCTGACCTGCAGTTCCATCTCTGTCCTCTAATATTTAGTTCTGAGAACAGTTACCCGTGTTTCTTGTCCTCACCCTCCATGTAGAGAAAGTTAATGAAGTCACTGTGTGATTTTTTTTTTTAGACTGAAAGACCCTTAACCACTTAGACTTTTCTTTTATATAGCTGAGTTACAGTCTCTGTAATTAATTTTAGTTGATATTCTGTTTCTTTTGTCTTCATTTTTTCCCACGGTTCTGTATTCGCTGCCTTAAAAAAATCTGACCACGGCTGTGTGATGTTATTAGTTTCTTTTTAGAGGGAAAATGTAAACTTCAGGAATGAAATGACTGCCCAGAGCCTCACAAGGACTGGTAATATAGCACATAGACCATATAGAGTCAGCAAACTCACAGCACACTCAGTAGAGAGAACACTTGGAATCAAGAAATGGGGTTGAGTCCATCACCTGCCTGTCATGTCACTCATTTGTCTTCCGTCCGGTGGGAATAACAAAATATTCTGTCTCTTTCCTGGAGTCATCATCAAGTTCAGAAGAGGCCATTAGAAGTAATGGTAAATCATAAAGCTCCACACAAAAGTGTCACCAGAACCTAAGGCAGGCAGTAAAAGGCCTCCAGAATGTCAAGAAAAAAATTAACCCCTGGAAGTGCAATAAGGGAGAGCTTAAGTTTAGCCAATGACGTTAGTGATTTGTTGCAGTAAATCAGTTGTGGAGAGGGCTTGAGAATAGCAAACCCAATCAAGGCGATCAGGAGAAGAAATAGGAAAAGCATATTCATAAATACTCAAAGTTCACTGTATGATGGGCAATTTATTGTATTTTTAACTTTTCATTTACGAAAAAGAGAATTGCCTTCTCTTTCTTTCACCAGAAGTGTCCTCCCTGCCCAGAAAGATTAAGTCAATTGCCCATGGCAGGATGACCATGAGCAGTGGAACCTGGACAAGGACCGTCTCCTCACCTTTTCAGGTCTATTTTTGCTTTCTTCGAGAACTTGCTGCGGAATGAACACATGAATCTATGAACACAGCTGAGACTGTAACCTGATGCGCTGCAATTACACGATTGGCGGTGTAACAGGATCAAGTATAAACTAATACTTCGGAGGGAAACCGCTGTAAATGAGAAGCTGTCGACGAGCGCTGACTGATGAGAAGCTTGAATAGCAATTGTATTAGAGAAAGACATTATTAACTGAAGAATGTGGTATTGATGGAATGTAGTAAAAGAAATCCCAAAGAGAGAAACGTGTAGCGTTTAGCTGTTCAGTTCTGGGAAAAGTGTACAGCACCTGAAGGGCAGAAGAAGTAAATACCATGGGGACCAGGAGGGAAAGTCTTTAACGCCATCTCTTTCCCCAGACCCAATTTATACAGCAATGACCTTGGGCCAAAAAAAGTTATTAGAAATGCTTGTTCGTATGGTAATACTTTGGCAATATGACTTATACATTGGACTCTCGAAACTTGGGTTATTATGTGTCAGTCCCTCAGAGCCGAACAAATGTCCAATTGATTTTGAATCTGCAAAGTCAAGGGCTTATTTTAAATTTTGGCCAGTCTCAGTCAGATTCTAACACCTCTTAAAGGCTAAACTGTTGTCCATCTGTGAACATCTGTGACATTTGTCATGTCTCTGATTTTAATTACCACAATACTATTACTTTTGTGTCTAGTTTAACTCCACTGAAATTATAGAAATTTAGATTTTAAACCTATTGCTCTTATTCTAGTGACCCGGACAAGTTAAGCAACTTGACCAAATACTATTGTTAGCAACAGTACTGTGTTTAGACATGAACCCAGGTCTTCTGAGTCCCGTTGAAGTTTACTCTCCCTTTCCCCGGCAGGTATATTTCCTATTACTTGCCTTTTATTTTAGCTTTCAAAAACTTTGCTATATCAGGTACTGTGTTTCTGTCCTATAGATCTCAAGTGCCTCCTGTTTTAATGGGGTAACATTTACCTCACAATGATGTCATGGGAATGAAATGAGCTCCCAGATGTAAAACCTCAGCACCTGCTTAGCATGTGATCAGTACTAAATAAATGCCAACACATACGAGCTCCCATTCATCCCTTTACTCTAGGTGCTATACAGACATTTCTTGAATAAACTTGGTTGCATTACTTTTCCCCCACTGCACTCGAAGCCAGTAGGTCTCAGCCTTGACTCTAACTGGAATCACCTGGGAAGTGTGAATAGCTACTGATGCTGGAGTGGGTCCCAACCCCGGAGGTTCTGTTTATTTGGAGAGGACAACATCAGGGGAAAGTATTTAAAAATCTCTCCAGGTAATTTGAATGTGCGGCTAAGGATTGAGTACTGTCTCTGGAATTGTGGTTTGGGATGAGATTTTAGTTTAGCTTTGTAATCCCAGAGCCAAGCTCAGCATCTCACCGTAGGCACTAAATGTTGGATGGCTTGGAAGGTAAATGGCCATGCACTCACACCCTTGTTACTTTATGTGCTCGTGTGTTTATTCCATAATTAATTCATTTTTTTAACCCATTCAGGTAATGAGATAATGGTTCATTCTGGCTTGCTCTTTCCTCATATTTAAAGTCAGCTGCATCATATGTTTACTGTCATTTTTTTCTTTCTTCGAAGCACATCATTCCTTTTTTTCGAACAAGATTGTTTTTCTTTCTGTTTTCAGTCTCAGGCCTCTGGTAAATTTGGACATTAAGGGCCAGTTAAAGTTAATGAACTCATGTATTCATTCATGAAGGCAATACCCATTTATTGAGCCCCTACTGTATCCTGGCCAAAACACTAGGCAAAGATAGAAACAAGGACGCATAAGATAAAGGGTGTTTTCAAAGAGTAGCAAGTCTACCGCTGAGATGATTCTATACACACATCATTGTGATAATCACTTGATAAGGATTTGGGGAGCGACATAGCCCTCTCAACTGCCTGGCAATAGTTATGCTTTTTGTCCTTATCTCCTTGATTTCGTTTTAATCTCTGTATTATATGGTATATAGGTAGAACTTCACTTTGAATCTACTTCACTGGAGTCTTTTATGGAAGTAGTTGGAGAGACAGATCCAAACTGATAAATAAGCAAGATAAATGAGAAGGCATTCTGGTGTAGAGCGTGACACTATCCAGATAAAACCCTAAAAAACTATCTGTCTTGGTTCCTATCAGAGGAGTATTTTTGCCATGGCATTTTGATAGCATCGATTATTTATAGCAAAGATTTATTTCTATTCCCAGTCCTTTTCCATTAGCACATGAAGTATATTTTAAATTATGCAGAGTTTCTGAATGCGCTTTTCTAATTATAAGAGGAAAATTCTTGGCAATGTGGGGGAGATTAAACTTATTTTCTTATCTTCTGACTGAATTACACCCACCCACCTGCTATCCTGGAAAGTCTCATAGGATGCATTCATTTCAGATGACAAGACTGGGGGTGGGCTTCATTTAGCCAATGAAAATGAAATATTATACTCTGAAATGGGGGAGTCATGATAGGAAACATATTATCCTAATCTTTTCTAGTCCTATTGATTCAATGACTATTTGGCCTGTATGACTCATTCTAAGCTCAAAACCAAGTTGCAGGTACTTAAAATATGGTGTTGGTGAGTCAATCATTTTGCAAGACTCTTGGAAAATGGGATGAATAAAGGAAAGACTTTTTGAAGGGGTCAGAAATATCCAGATAATGGTTGTGGCCAGATAAAGGCAACTAAGAAGAGAGTTCAGCGTGAAAATTCCGGAATTATATGTACGCCTTCTTACACAAGAGCTATAGTGGGGGGTGGGGAGAGAGGTGATCTTGAACAATAAAGAAGGCATGCATCCTCGTCATCATTTTTCGTTTGTCTAGGGCAGGATTTTCCAACTCTATGAATTTAGGCTGGACAGTTCTTTATTTCAGGAACTGTTCTGTGCATTGCAAAATGCTTAACAATATCTCTGGTCTTAACAATATCTCTAGACAGCAATGGCACCCCCAATTGTGACAACCAAAAATGTTTCTAGACATTATCCAAATCTTCCTTTACCAGGTAGAGAAACACTAGTCTAAGGTAAGTCCAGGCATATGTTGACCCCAACCAACATTCAAAATCTCTTTTAAAATCTGAAATGTAGCTGCAAGTTACACTCTACTAGATAGTAAAGTCAGCAATGGATGAACTCCTTTATATATTAGGTACTGCTAACACAAGTAAGCAAATTAAGGCTAGATTGTGAAAAAGTGCAGTCCGCAGATGGCTTAGGTATGGGAAGATTAAAGATGAACTATTCTTGTTTATTCAGGAACTACCATTTTTCTAAGGATCGAAGGAATAGGAGCACGGATTCTAAATATTTATATGGCACCTGCAGATCCTTGGTATATGCTTGTGAGCAAAACAGCCACTTCTTTGCTGTGCAACCTTGGGCAAGTCATTAGTTTCTGGGAGTATCAATTTTCTCATCTGTAAAACGGGAATAATAATAATAATAATATTTACCTAGCTCATTATTAGTAAAGATCAAAAGAAAATACATAAGACAGTGACACCAGCAAGATAATAGGACAAGAAGCCCTAGACGCTGTTCAGCCCCCAAAACACTGACTTCACAAATATGTGTAGTTAAAAGTCTTTATGAGGACCCTAGAAATCAGTTAGAAAGTCTCAGTACACAAGGCAAACATAAAGGCAGGAATTGTTGTGTCCACATGGGTAAGAAAATCTTTTTAATTTCAACAACATCAGCTGCTCCCGCAAACTGACACAGCTTGTGATCAGAAAGCAAGCCAGACTTGCAACGTGTCTTTTGGGAGGATGAGGCAAGAGTGGGGTGTCCATATAGTGTTCGGGCTCTGTGGAGGGCTGCCCAAAGGACTGATTCCAGTCTTGCTCTACTCGAAGCTCTGCCATGGGAAGTGGGTATACTTTGGATGTGCGAGTCATCAAAAGCCAAAGAGAGCTCAGTGGCTTATGGCAGCAACAAAGAGGGTTTGGAATACCTCAACTAGAAGCTGGCATAGATCACCATGATCAGGAGAATGTGCTCGGCTGTGGCTTCTTCCTTAGGAAGAAGAGAAAAGAATGGAACATGGGTGCCATAGTCTGGCTTTCTGGGAGACTGTCTGAGGGACTGGTTTCTGTGTCACCTGGCTTGGTGCATCAGCAGAACAAATCTGTCTTGGGTTCCTGGGACCACAGAAAACAGAAGAGTTTAGCAGTTTCTTGCATTTCCGGAGGACCTGCAGTACTGCAGATAGACAGTAAAGAGAAAACATGATTGCAAACTCCTGAAAAACAAAGACAAACAAAAAATCTATTCAATCTTTTAAATTGGGAGATTACATGCACAAGCCCAGAGAAAATGTATCTGTGAAAATTTGGAGAGGCCCTCAAAATCTCTAACTGACCGATTGATGAAGGTCTTTCCCAGCATAAAGCCAGTCTGCAAAGATTGGAAGAAATGGCTGTTTTTGTTTTTTTTCCAAATGCAAAAATCACAACAAAATAAAAATGAAACACACAAAGAAACTGACAAACATGACCCAATAAAAGGACTAAAATAAATATTCAGAGGCTGGTCTTAAAGGCATGAAGATCTTTAAATTACCTGACAAAAAGTTCAAAATAATTGTCTTCAGGAAGCTCAATGTGCTGCAAAAGCGCATAGAAAAATAACTAAATAAAATCAGGAAAATGATGCATGAACAAAATGAGATATCAACAAATAAACAGAAACTAGATAAAAGAACCAAACAGAAATTTGTAAGTTAAATAGCACTATAACTAAAATGAAAAAAAAAAAAAATCCCCAAATTGAATACTATCACTAAATTAAAAATTTAACAGCAAATTTGATCAAGTAGGAGAATGAATCAGCAAACTGAAGAGTGGTCATTTGAAGTCAGTCAGTCAGAGGAAGAAAAAAGGAATGAACAAAAGTGAGGAAATCATAAATGACATCATCAAACAGACCCATAAAATAAACGTGATGGGAGTTGAAGAAAGAGAAGAGTGAGAATGGAGCAGAGAGCTTATTTGAAGAACTGATGGCAGAAAACTTCCTAAAGGAAATGGAAATGAACATTCAAATTCAAGAAGATCAAAGGAAACCAATTAGGATGAATCAAAAAATGCTTACACCGAGACATACTGTAAACTGCCAAGAGTCACAGACGATGAGAGAATCTTGAAAGCAGCAAGAGAAAAGTTACTTGTCACATGCAAAGGAGTTTCCACAGGATTATCAGGGGATCTTTCAGCAGAAACATTACAGGCCAGAACACAGTGGGATGACATAGTCAAAGCGCTGACTGAAAAAAAAACCTGGCAACTAAGAATACTATCTCCAGCAAAGACACTGTCCTTCAAAAATAAAAGATAAAGACTTTACCAAATAAACAAACTCTGAAGGAGTTAATCACCACTAGCTTTTCTTACAAGAATGTCTAAAGGGACTCCCTCAAGTTGAAATAATGGGACACTGGAGAGCAACACAAAGCATACAAAAATATAAAGCTCCCTGGACAAGGTAAATACACAAATACATAATTTTGTAATACAGTAGTGGTGGTGCTTATATCACTTTTAATTCAGGTACAGGATTTAAGAGACAGACACAGAAATAGCAATAATAATAAACTATGTTAATGAATATAAGAAATAGAAAAGCCGGGCTCAGTGGCTCAGCCTGTAATTCCGCGTCTTTGGGAGGCTGAGGTGAGTGAATTGCCTGAGCTCGTGGGTTCGAGACTCGCCTGGGCAACTTGGTGAGATCTCATCTCTACAATAAATCAAAAATTAGCTGGGCATGGTAGTGCGCGCCTGTAGTTCCAGCTATTTGGAAGGCTGAGGCGGAAGGATCACCGGAGCCCAGCAGGTCGAAGCTGCAGTGGCGGGAGCAGCCACTGCACTCTAGTCCGGGTGACAGAGTGAGATTCCCACTCAAAAAAAAAAAAGAAAGAAATAGAAAAAAATATATATCAATTTTTGACATTGCCAAATAAAGTGGGAGATATAAAAAGAAGAGGTTTTTTCTATATGATTGGAGTTATTATCAGCTTAAAATATATTATTGCAACTATAAGATGTTATATGTAATTCCCATAGGAAACCACACACACACACACACACACACACACACACACATGCGCGTGCACACACACACACTATAGAAGATGCACAAAAGAAAATGAGAAAGAAAGCAGCATGTCACTACAAAAAGTCAATGAAACATAAAGGCAGACAGTAAGAGAAGAAAACAGCAACAAAATAATGACAAAGCATATAGAAAACAATGAGAAAATAGCAACAGTAAGTTTATCAGTCGTTATTTTAAGTTTGGGTGGTTTAAACTTCCCAATTCCAAAGATATAGGGTGGCTGAATGAATTAAAAAAAAAAACATAACACAAAGATCTGTCTATATACTGTCTATAAGAAACTTGTTTTAGATATAAAGACATACAAAGGCTGAAAGTAAAAGGATGAAAACAGATATTTTATGAAACCAAAAGGGAGTAGAGGTAACCGCATTTATATTTTTAAAATAGATTTTATTTTAAAAACTGTTGCAAGAAAAAAGAACATTATATGATGAATAAGGGGTCAACTTACCAGGAATATGTAATAATTATAAGCACTATGCACCCAACAGTAGAGCATCCAAACATATGAAGTATATTTGGATGGAAGGGCGAATGGAAGGGCGAAATATACAGTAACACAACAATAGTAAAAGCTTTCTATACCCCTCTTTCAATTAGAGATAAAACAGCTAGATAAAGGAGTAATAAGGGGACAGAAGGCTTGAACAACACTACAGATCAATGGAACCCGACAGACATATACAGAATGCTCCATCCAACAACAGGGTGATATACACTCATCTGAAGCGCTCACAAATCTGTCTAACAGTCTGAAGTAGATTGAAATCATAGCAAGTATCCTTTTTGACCACAATATAATTAAAGGAGAAATCAACAGCAAAAGGACAACTAAAAAAAGTTAAACATATGCAACAATAAAACAATGCGCTCTTGAACAACCAATGGGTCAAAGAAGAAATCACAAGGAAAATTGGAAAATGTTTTGGAGAAACTAACATGAAAACACAACATATAAAACATCATGGGATGCTGTAAAATAGTGCCAGGAGGGAAGGTTATACAGTGATACATACTTACAATGAAGAAGAAAGGCCTCAAATTAACCACCTAACTTTATATCACAAGTAGCTAAATAAAGAAAAACAAAATAAACCAATAGTTAAGATTAAAGAAGAAATAAATGAAATAAAGAATAGAAAAAAATCAATAAAAGTGAGATTTGGTTTTTTGAAAAGATCAGCAAAACTGACAAACCCTTAGCTAGACTAACTAAAATGAGGAGCAGAGACAGAGAATAATCAAATAACAAAATTCAGAAATGAAAGAGGCGACATGACAAATAATGCCACAGAAATAAAAAGTATCATAAGAGATTATTATGAATAATTACACTCCAACAAATTAGGGAACCTAGAAGAAATGGATACATTTCTAACAACATGAATCCTACCAAGGTTGAATTATAAAGAAATAAAAAATATGATCAGTTCTATAATGAATAAAGCGATTGGAACAATAAGCAGAAACCTTTCAAAAAAGTAAAAGCTCAGGACCAGATGGCTTCACTGAAGAATCCTACCAAATATTTAAGGAACTACCACCCATCTTTCTCAAACGCTTTCAAAAAATTGAGGAAGAGGGAACATTTTCAAACTCATTTTATAAGGCCGGCACTACCCTGATAAGAAAATCAGAAAAAGATTCAGGAAAACTACAGACCAATATCCCGAATAAACACTGAAGCAAAAATCCCCAACAAAATATAGCAAACCAACTTCAACAATGTAGTAAAAGATGGTACACCATGACAAAGTGAGATTTATTCTTGGAATGTAAGAATGGTTCAACATACAAAAATTAATGTAATGCATTACATTAGCAGATGCAAAAGTGTCTAACAAAATGTAATACCATTTTATGATCAAAGCACTCAGCAACTGGAAATGGAAGAATTTTGCCTCAACATGGTAGAGGTAATATATGAAAAGCCCAGAGCTAGCATCATACCCAGTTGGAAAAAAACCGAAACCTCTCCCTCTGCAATAAGGAACAAGACAAAAAAGTTCACTATTTCCACTTCTATTCGGCGCATTACTCAAAATTCTAACCAGAGCAATATGGCAAGGAAAATAAATAAAAGCATCCACATAAGAAGGGAAGAAGTAGAATTATCTTTGATCTTATATGTAGAAAACCCTAAAAAGTCTACACACACACACACACACACACACACACACACACACACACACACACACGTTAGAACTAATGAATTCAGCAAAATTGGTGGATTCAGATTCAACGCATAAAAGCCTGTTCCATTTCTATAAATTAACAATTAAAAATCTGAAAAGAAAATTAAGAAAACAATTCTGCTTGCAATAGCATCAAAAAGAATAAAACCCCTAAGAATACTCTTACCAAGGAGGTGAAAGATCCACATTAAAAACTATAAAATATTGATGAAATAAGTTGAAAAAAGACACAAATAAATGGAAAGACATCCTGTGCTCATGGACGAGAAGAATTAATATTGTTAAAATATTCATACTGCCCAAAGTGATCTGCAGATTTAATGCAATTGCTATTCAAAAATCAGAGACCTTTTTTTTTATTTGCAGAAATAGCAAAATGCTCCTAAAATTAATGTAGAACTATTAAGGCCCCAGAGAGTCAAAACAATCTCGAAGAAGTAAGACAAAGCTAGATGCTTCACACTTCCTAACCTCAAAATTTTATAAATCTACTGTAATCAAAACAGTATGATACTGGCATAAAGACAGTCATATAGACTTATAGAACAAAATAGAGAACCCAGAAACAAACCATGTATATAGTGTGTAGCATGTATATAGTTGATTGATCTTTGATTGAGATGACAAGGCTACCCAATTGGGAAGTAATAGTTATTTCCACAAACAATGTTGAGAAGACGGAATAGTCGTATACAAACAAATGAAATTGGACCCTTATCTTATACTATACACAAAAATGAATTAAAAGTGGCTTAAAGATACAAACATTGACCTGAGACTGTAAAACCTCTAGAAGAGAACACAGGGGAAAAACTCTGTGGCATTGGATTTGACAATGATTTCTTGGCTGTGACACCAACAGGATGGGCAACAAAAGTGAACACTGACAAATGGGAATACAGCAATGTGAACAACTTCTGCCCGGTAAAGGAGACAAATAACTGAGGAAAAGACAACCTAAGAATGGGATAAAATATTTGCCAGCCATATATCCGACAAGGGGTTAACATCCAAAATATATACATGACTTTCACAGCAACAACAGTCCAATTAAAAAAAAGGGTAAAAGGAATTGAACAAACACTTTTCCAAAGAAGACATACAATGATCAATAGCATATTGAAAAATGCTCCACATCAATGATAATTAGAGAAATGCAAATAAAAACTCCTGTAAAATATCAACTCACATCTGTTAGAATGACTGCCATTATGAAAACAGAGAATAACAAGTGTTAGTGAGGATGTAATGAAATTAGGACACTTACGTATGGTTGGTGGGAATATAAAATGGTGCAGCCACTATGGAAAATGGTATGGAATTTCCTTAACAAATTAAAAATAGAATTACTAAATGGTCCAGCAATACTTTAGAAGTACTTCTGGGCACTTCTAAAATATCTGAAAGAAATAGTTGCACACTTGTGTTTATTGTAGCATTATTTGCAATAGTCAAGAGATGAAAACAATCTAAATATTCATCAATGAATGAATACATAAGAAAATGTGGTACATGCACACAGTAGACTATTTTCAGCCTTCCAAAAAGGGGAATACTGTGATATGCATCAACATAGATGCTCCTTGAGGAAGTTATGCTACGTGAAAGAAGCCAGTCACAAAAAGGCAATTCCGCTTACATGCCATGTCTAAAATAGACATACTCGTAGAAACAAAGTAAAGTGGAGGTTTTCAGGGGCTTGGAGCAGGAAGGAAATGGGAATTGTACAATGGATCTGCAGTCTCAGTTTTGCAGGACGAAAAAGTTCTAGAGATCCGTGATACAACAATGTGCTTATATTAATATGACTGTATTGTACACTTAAAATGGTTAAGATGGTAAACATTATGTTGTGTGTTTTTGGCCACAATAACTAAAAGGGAACGCGTGTAAGATGGTGAGTACAATGCCTGTATAGGGCAATACAAATATTATGACTGTTAAACTGATAATGATGATGAGTTTAACAGTCAGAGTGAAAGTTGTCAACTTGGCCTTTCAGAAGAGGAAAGAGAGTCCACGAACATGTTCGGAGCTCCGATAATGAGAGCTCAGATGGAAACTGAGCCACCTGCCCGCTCGCTGTGAAGAAGATTTAAGCAGCGTGTATGTTAATGAAAAGGAATGGAAGTCTTGAAGCTCCATCCTTTAAATGAAAACTCTGCAGTTATTAGGAGCTTCACAAAGATTACCCATGTGCCGTAGATAGTTGAATTTACAAAAGATACATATTGATGTGGCATCCATAAGCATCAGAGTCCATAAGATGATTGGGGTGGGGTAAAGAATTTCAAAGCATGAAAGAAAAATGAAAGGAACTGAGCGCAGTGCGAGCATTCTTCAAAGGGGCCTTTAATTCATGGGTTTTTAAAAGTCTTTTCTCCAACAATTCACAAGACAGAAATTTCACACTAGGGTGAAGCCAGTGCATGAAGAAGCAGCTAATAGCCTTAAGAAAGGACATTCTAATGAACTCTACAGGGCTATTAGGATTTTCATTTGAATAAAAAAGGAAAAGAAAATGTAAAAAGTCCCCTCAAAAGTATGACAGAGACAACGAATTAAATTTACTCCTGGACTCCAGTTAAAATGCTCTCTCAGTCTCCATGCCTCTGTTGGCAAGTCAAGAGAACAGTCATAAACTTCCACCATTTCCTGGCCTCCACATCAGTGTTTTCAGGGGCAGCAAGGGAGCCCCCAAACTCTTCATGATCTGGCAAAACTCCTACCTCTTTCTTCTCTTATTTGCAACACTCACAGCCTTACCACTGCCATCTTTCTTGAGAACATCAAGACTTATTTTACTGGCTAGGTGGGGTGTGGCTCACGCCTGTAACCCCAGTACTTTGGGAGGCAGAGGTGAGAGGACTGCCTGACCTCAGGGGTTTGAGACTAGCCTGGGCAACTTGGAGAGACTTTGTCTCTACAAAAAGCAAAAAACAAAGACAAAAAAGGTAGCCAGGCATGGTAGCACAACTGTAGTTCTAGCTAATTGGAAGGCTGAGACAGAAGCCTCACCTGAGCCCAGAAAGTCAGGGCCGTGGTGGCTGAGATCACGCAACTGCACTGTAGTCTGGACCACAAAGTGAGCCTCTGACTCAAAACAAACAAAAAATAGTCAATAACCCCTTTCTTTGCTTAATTTTTCTCTATAATACCCACAAGAGCCACCTTATCATCCATTTTGTCTACTTTTTGTTGTTGTTTTTTCACACGAAGATCTAAGTTTCATGAGGTTAGAAGTAAGTGTATGTTTTGTTCATGACTCTCTCTACATCACCTAGAACAGTGCTGGGCACGTGGAAAGCATTCATTAGCTATTTGGTAAATGAAAAGAATGAACTTGACAAATATGTTTGGATAGTGTGCCAAGGATTATGCTGGAGAATCATTGAGGGAGAGGGGTGTGAAATTAGAGTAGGATTGACTAGTGTCTCTGCCCTCAATGGGTGTGCAGTCAATCTAGGAGGGGAGATTTTCATACAAGGCAGAGTTGGACATGTGTCTTAAGGAGTGTGGTAAAGACTTCCAATGCTCACCTGGATTTGTTTTTTTGCTCTTTTAGACCAGTGGGAGGATGACAATTTTCCATGCCCTCTGCCATTAAACAGCACCATCTGACTCTTGTTCTGACCTTCAGGTTGTAAGTGGAAGTGATATGTGTTGTCTTTGGACCTAAGAATTGAGTTGTCTGGGCACGACTTGCCAGAATTCTCTTTTTGTACTACAGCAATTGAGGCAACTGCATATTCCAGACAGTGCGGCATAGGGTTGGAGAATTCGGCGTCAGCCTGGATCCATAAGGCGGTGTGTGGAAGATGGTTGTCCCAGAGAGTCACCTGAAGCTGCCGCAGACGTTTCATGAAAGAAATACTCTTTTGTTGTGTTATCTCAGCTTTTAAGCAATGGAGATTGGGGTTAATTTGTTCCTTTTGCATAATCTGGACTGTACTGATTCATAAAAGGAGTATAGAAGATGCCATTTTTTCCGAAGTCAAAATTGCAGCACATATGTTGACAAATGGTGTGATGTTAGCGCGAAGCATTTGAAATTAGGAACGCCCTCCATGGTCTGAAAAACTGCTAGACTTTAAAAGGGGGAAAGAGGGGACTATGTTTTCTTGTACAGGTGGATATCATATAACCTTCTCCTTTGATTTCAGAATGACAAATGGAACAGGAGAAACTGGAAGAAAGATTAAGGAAATATTCCTCTTATAATATCAATCCATGTGGAAGATTATAAGTTGACAAATAATTCTTAAGTGTCAATTCTATGCCCACCACTAGGTTAGGCACAAAGGGAGACAGAAAGCAGACATAGTTCTCACTCTGAAGGTAGCTGTGGTCATGACTGTAAATAGCTGCTAAACATTTACCATATGGCAAAGATGACAAGAATTTGAAGGAAAGAAATATCTTTGAAGTCTGGGGGAATCTAGGAAGAGTTCTTGGAGGTAAGGATTTGATCTTGGACTTGAAGAACGGGCAGAAATTAACACTGTGCTTTAGGCACAATGTGAAGACTTATAGAGCCCATCCAATATTTCATCAACCTGTTGATACCCTCTTATCTATACATAAGAAAATCGAGGCTTGGAGATGTTAAATAATTTATTCAAGTCACAGAGCTGGGATTCAAACCCAGGTTTGTTTCTTGCCAAAGCAGATGCTCTGAATTACAAGGCTACTGTGTTGGGGTGGGAGGCTGCAGGGCAAGTCTTGAGAGGAAGAACATATCGCTGAACCTCGCTTGCCTGCTCTTGGACACAGCAGGACCCTGATGCTATTGGTTTTTTAAGCAGCAATTTGAGTCCTTCTGTCCTCTGGTCATGGAGGAGTGATCTTTCAATGGTGCCCCAAATAATGGAGCTGTCCAGCGATTAGCTTTGCTGAGTGAGCCATCTCATCATATTTCCCAGGTGGGAAACCTCATTTCAACTCTTCGCCTACACAGACAAAATAAAATAAGGAAAGTAAGTGGTGGGTGGAGCTGGTCCTCATTCATTCAGACAGCTGGTTACTCTGACTCTGCTGAGGATTATCATAGGTTAATGTGATCATCAGTGACCTTTTAACGGAAAACCAAACACTGTCCGCTAGGATCCCAGCAGAACTCCAGTCACATAGTTTATCTGTGATGGGTGATTGAGCCTCGTGGTGTCCGTCAGGGTCCTGGCAAGAATCGTATGGCATGCTCAAGGGGTCGACTAAATAGAATTGAATGAAGAAACTGTGTGTTCAGCTGTGACTTCAGTAAGAGAACCAACACAGAAGGTGAAGTCCCAGGGATTAACAACATCAAGAAGACATTGCCACATCAAAGCCTGCAGGGAACAATGAGCTACATCCATGCATATAAAAAATAATAATCTCCTCGAAAATGCCTTTGCCCCACTTCCCGGAGTCTGTGAGTGTGTTTTTAACCTTACAATGCAGAGGGGACTTTGCACATGTAATTAGGGTTGAGGACTTTGAGATGGGGACATTGTCCTTAATTATCTAGATGGGCTTCACCTGATTATTTAAGTCCTAAGGGCTGGGATTCCTTCTCTTATGGACAGAAAGAGCTAAGATGAAGTAAGAAGGGTCAGAAAGATGTGATGCTGTTGCCTTTGAAGAGGTGGAAAGGGGCCATGGACCAAGGAATGTGGGCAGATCCTACAAGCTGGGAATGGTTAGTCAACGGATTCTTCACTCAAGCCTCCTGTTCAGAGTGCAGCCTTGCCAACATTTTGATTCTAGTCCATTAAGGGCTGTGTCAGACTTCTGACCTACAGAACTGTAAGATAATACATTTGTATTGTTTTAAGTCGCCAGGTTCATGGTAATTTGTTACAGCAGCAATAGAAAACTAACACGCCACGCAAGAGGAGCTGCCTGCTAGGAGCTGTGGTCCTTGATAAAGGATTACAGCCACTGTCCCGCTATATTCCAGCAAAGTTAGGAAGGGAGATCCATTTTCTGACACCTCTCTCCCCCTGCCTTCTGCGGTCCTGCCAGTGTCTCCCATTAGCTGAACCCATTAGCTGAAAGCTAGAAGACGAAACAGCCTGGGTGATGCAATTCCTGGTGTTTAGTCTTCTAGAGTACAGAGCAGGGCTGAAAAAGGCAGAAGATGGGTCTATAGGGGCAAATAGAAAATAACCAGCATAGATGTTGAACTTGAGATTGAAGCCTTCAAAAGGTTGAGGTTTCACCTGATTTCACTATATCACAGAAGGAGGGATCTGGCAGGGAGCATTGTGAGACCTGCTTTCAGGCAGGGCATTGGATTCGTTTCAATATATTTTCCTCTTTACAGCTAGGGAACAGATATGCAAATACATTTTATTCGATCAAATCAATCAATCAATCAATCACTTTAGACATCATTCAACAAGTCTGCTTGAAAGCCTTGCTGTTCATTAGGCACCAAGACACAAGTGGGCATGCAGCAGGGTACAGGGATAGGTAGACAGCTTTTGCTCTGCAGGAGTTTGAAAGATGCAGAGTAGAGATGGAGTTGAGCTCGGAGGGAGAGGCAGACATGCACAGCTCTCCATAATTCACCCATCAGGGCTGCAAGCTCGCATCCAGGAAGGGAGGGAGAATGGCTCGAGTGCAAGGAGGTGGGGCTAGGGGTGGGATAAGCATTCACAGAGAAGGGGCACTTCCATTGGACTTGGAAATGCGTGTAGGACGTTCCTAGTCTGAAAAAGGGGACAAGAGTATCTAAACCATCAAAAATGGCCTGGGCAGAGGAAAGCCTCAAAGCCTTGGCATTTAGAAAACAGCAAGTTGTGTCTGGCTGGAATAGAGGATGCTTGGGGCACAGTGGGGTGGGTCGGATTACGAAGGGTCTTAAATGTCGTGTGTGTGTGATCTCAGCACAGAAAAACATATGGGGTTTATCACAGGAAATTAGTTGATATGACCTGTAGAAATAATGCATTTCTTATAAACAAAAGAAACATAAGCAAAATGGGTGAAACAAGTCATCGCTTCCACAATATAAACATGTCTATATCTTAAAATTAATTCTTGTCTCATGCCCTCACATACCCTGCTCTGCCCATTTATTTGTGGAATTTTATCTACCAAATTAAAACTCTAAACAAAAATGGTGAGAGAATCACAAACTCTGAATTCCCTGAAGGCAAGCACATGCAGAGATGACTTGTCTTTGCCTCAGATGATTCTTGTCCTCTTTCTGTCTATGTTCTCTTATCTCCTGGAAAACACACAAACACACACACACACACACACACACACACACACACACACACACACACGAGAAGCTCAAGTCTCCCTGGTTGCAGGAAAATGGTCAATGTCTCCTCACCTCTCAGTCAACACTATGCTACCTATGGGACCATTTGACAGACTCGTCACATCGATGACTTCCAGTGTCCCGTTGGTACCACTCAGATGTGGCCATGGGCCTCAAACAAAGGTGCCTTGTCTTAAGAAAAGCAACACTTCTGTTTCAGAGAGTGTTTGGGAGGAAGGAATTGAGTAGTTTTCTTCTTCTAAGTCTGTCAGAATACCTGACCAGGCCTTCATGGTGTAGATCACAGAGTTACATATGGTTTTCCTGGGATCAAATGCTTTCTGTAGTGCGGGTGAGCTGGATGACGCATGTAAAGAGATGGCTGCTATTATGACAGACATTCTATTTTCTTACCTTTCAACTCTTTTTAGTAGCATACACTAGAACTGTGTGGTAGCAGCACGATTCTTTTCCAAGAACCTCACCAGTTAAACAAGCACAAAGTAAACAATATTGAATCAGAGAGAAACTCCAGCCTGGAGTCAAGAAGCCTTGGGTTCTTGTGGCAGTTGGTCTCACCCTTCTGGACCCAAGTTTTCATTCGTAAAATAAGAATCTGAACAAAATATTTTAGAGACCGCCAGGAGAATGTGATGGCTAAAAACAGCTCAAAAACAAGGCTCAAACCCAGCTCTGTCGTTTGCTAGCTGTGTGATCTTGGGCATGGCATGTTGGTTTATTGAGTGTCCACTGTAAAAATAGTGCCTAGATCACAGGGCTATGGGAAGGGGTAAATTAGAAAACATATGTAAAGTGTCCTGCATTGTGTGTGCATTCACAAGTGCATGCCGGCATTTTACAATTGGCGAAAACAAGGAGGCAAAGACAAATTGGAGCTCTGTGGGGGCAGTGACAGAGCCCCTTTGCAGTCTTTGGAGAATCTTTGGTTGGAAAAGAGAGCGGTGGGTCACAGGTGTCACGGATCTTTGGGATATGCTTTACCCAGTTACTTCCTAACTCACCGGAGACGGATACACCCAAGCCCGAAAATGGTGACAAGCAGTGATGTGCCAGGGAAAGCCGATCGGGGACCAGATGATGGTGCTTGCACACGGTAGGCAAGTACTTGCTGGTTGCAGAAATGAAAGAGTTTCTGCTTGGACAGAAATGCTCATTTCCACAGGCTTGACTTCCCCTTCCACTGGTTTGGAAAATCCGTGGCGAATGAGGTAGTCTGGCATCCTTTCCTAGCCTCTTTCCTTTGGCAATGGAGAATCGGATGAGCTGAACCAGCCTCTCAGCAAGAGGTGGTGAAGTAACTAACAGAATACAACGCGGAGGGGTTGACACCGCAGACCATACCTCCCTGGACTTACAGGAAGTGATTCACAGTTCTGTCTGCAGAATTCTCACAGGATGCATAGGTGGGGAGGGAAGGAATAACCCATTCAGCGGTGTGGTGCCTTTCTTAAGGTAAAGTCATTGATTATGCTGGGCTCGGGACATTCCCCTTGAAGAAGGAAGCAGTCAGACCGAGTGGCCGTCAAGGCAGGAAGAAATTGGGGGCGACAGTGGAAACTTTTCTCTTATTAGACCAAGAAAGAAGAGCTTGCAAAAAAAGAAAAGAAAAGAAAAACTGGGAAAAAGACATCTTCATTCCTTCTTTTCTATCAAACTCTTTCATGATGAGAAATCCTTTAAATGCTCCCCCATCCATGAAATCTAAGCCAATCACAAAGTTAGAGGTTCATTTCCTTCACGTGTCTGAAAAGTGAGTTTTTCATCAGGGAAGGCGTGAAAAAGACCCATTAGTATCTGTTTACAGCACTGAGTTTTATCATTATCATCACCATAATGGCTTTCCTGTCTGTTCAGTTTGTTTGTTGAAACTGTTTCCAGTATCCTGAAGGTCCCTGCCTTTAGCCCAGTGTTACAAAAGCACATCTTCAACTTGGCAATGAATGATAATTGTCTTCACATGTTTGGAGGTGGCCCAGTATGTGGTTGGACTATCACACATGAATAATAATACCTTGGTTTGTGGCCATTGATTCCGTTCTGTGGTGCTAAAATCCTTTGTGGTTTTATTCTGTATATATGCTTGAAACCGTTGCAAGGCCTGGCTTGAGTAATGTATCATCTATCAGCTCACTCGAGTCATCTTCACGCGCATTTATGTGTCACTGCTCCGCTTTTCTCCTAATCCTGGAGAAGATTGGGACATCCATCCAATGTTTCAACACATTCCTCAGTTACACTGTGGTGGAGAGTTCCTGGAAGATGTTCCATTTCTTTGCGTCTTGGGCCTCGACTTCCTTCCAAGGAATGTGCCTTCTGAGACAGCCGTTATCAGTCCTGGGTTAGGTCTTTTTTTTCTCTACCACCTTGCATGTCTAATTCTTTCTGACTCTAACCCAGATAAAGTTACTGGCCACATCTGTCTAAATCATACCAAGATTACTTTTGAACAGTGCTTTACATGTTTCAGAACACTTTCCTGAACATTTAGATACCTAATAGTTTTACCAGCTTTGACTTAAGTCAGGGAAAGGGCTGTAAAGTGAGTGATTTCTACTTGAAGTCATATTCTTGAAGTATGGAACTGGTTAACCCTGGTTGTCATCCACAATAGCAAGGATGCTGAAAAGATATAGTTTAGTATATGATTATAGCCAAGAAGACTTACTAGTGTTTTCAGAGCACATATGGTCTGATTTTCAATTGTATCTTGTGGAATCACCTCTTTTGGTTAAACAAAATAAAACAAAGCAAAACAATATACTTTGTACATCTGCATTTTTGAAAGCTAATATAAACAAATACTTCTTTTAGTGTACTGGGATCCAATAACTTTCCCTATCTCACATTCTGGGTACCCTAAAATATCTATCTTGTTTGTTTTCACATGCCTTAGCAAACCAGTGTGGTCACTCGCTAATAAATCAGGTATCCTATCTGCTAAAAATCCTCTTCTCACTCTCGTGATACTGGACAAAAGTTCTTGTATTATTAGTATTCATAATATCTGTAATAAAATCAAGACACTGAGCAATCAACAATTCTATGCACTTTTAAGCACCTCCTTTCTAAACATACAATGCTGCCCCAATGCTATTAATCAAAATCAATCGTTGGTGCTCACCCAGTGTAAATTTACCGTTCATTTGGAATTATTGTAAGCATGGGCTGTCTCAGCTCTTATTCTGGGTTGTTCTTATTGGAAATTGCCAGATGCAGCAGGTTTCTGTGTTAGGTGTGAGCAGGAGATGTAAGCAATGAGATCACCAAGCATGCTACTGAAAGTCCTTAGGGCACATCTTACTGGGATTACCCATGTTTTCTGGACCACTTTCTCCAGGGATTCCGTTAAGTATGGGTTTTGGAGCTGGAGGAAATCCTGAGGATATGGTGTTCTGTGAGGCTGCAGCTTTGGAAGTTCGCCCAAACTCCCTGGAAAGTAGAAATCCCTAAGGCAATACCTCACTCACCTGTAAAGCTCAATTCTCTAATTATGTGAAGTTCTATGAAGTGCAAATATATCTAAATACTCCACTTCTGCAATACTGAAACATTTAGGTTGACCATACATTTTCAGAATCATACCAAACTACTCTTGTTGATTATTTTGGATCAATTAATTTACCTGCTGTGTAAACTTTTTCTCTTCAGAACTTTCTCTCCCAAGGGCTGACCCAAGGTAAGCTAATCTTATTTTTCTTCTTAGAAATCTGGAATTTCTACATAGAAATTTGGTGTACATAGAGGCTTGGAACTATATGCACCACATTTCTGTGTACATAGTTCACTATTGAACTTTGGCGCTCAAAGGTTAATCTAGTCTGGGCTGGGAAAACCATTTTCCTCCAATTGCACAAAAAGAAATAAAAATCTGGTTGGCAGAGAAAGAAAACAAATAAAGCCGATAAAATGCAGAAAGCAGAGATGAGGATCATGGGTTCCCAAAGAGAGGGAGATAATAACTTAAAGTCCTGACCTTCCATTCCTGGTTCAGTTACCACGTAAGATGCATCTGTACTTGCCCATAAATTCCCATTGAGACCTAATTTAATGTGAGCAGTGTTATGTTCTTGGAAAAAAATAAAACCAGCTCAGTTTAAGACAAGGGGCTGCCTCCTCCTGTTCCTAAGCAGCAGACATAGCTGCAGAAGAACACAAAACAATGTGGTTAGCATCCATTTATATTTACAGCCACAAATCTTAAGTAAGAGTCTCATACTACTATGCATGCAACTTTGCTTCCTGTAATGAATTTAATGTTTCATCTGCCAAGACAATCATTTCATAATTTCTCCTTTCCCCCAAATTTCCAACACTCCCTCTCCTTATCATTTTTATATACTGACCCTAATTTTTAATTCACTCCCTCTCCTTATCATTTTTATATACTGACCCTAATTTTTAATTCACCAAGAATATAGAATGAATGAGAGAAGAATGACCACAGACAGCAAATCCTTCAGTGCACTGTGTTTGTGCTTATCTACTCCAGCTTCCTTCCTGGTAAAGCGGATTGACCACCCATATGCCTGATAAAACTGGGTTCCATTTTCACCTTCCTCCTCCAAGACTTTACTTTTTCCACATGAAATGTTCTCAATACAAAGAAATAATAACTGTTAGGTGATAGGTATTCCAATTACCCTGATTTGCTTATTACACATGGTATGCATTTGTCAAGATATGCATATTCCATAAATACATACAATTCTCCTATTTTAATAAAAAGATTACTATACATGAGAAAAAGACTTTCTCCTTCAGTTACTCCCATATTCTCCTTCTCTTGCACCATCTGTTTTTACCTCTATACTTAGTCAACATCCAGAGATACTTTAATAGCTCTCATCTTAATAAAAAAAACACAAAAATATTGCTTAGTCTGAAGCCCCTCCCTATTACCACTCTATTTCTCTACAGACTTTGATAGCAAATTTCTTTTCAAGGGTTGCTCATACTCCTGTCTCCATTTATTTTCTCTTCCTGACACTCCCTTCGGGCTCTCATCACCACCAACACTCCACTCACCTCAAGGCCAACGAGTGCTGTGTTCTCAACCTCATGGCCAGCTTCCAACCTTCATTTTCTTTGGCCTTGCACCTGCATGAGACAGAACCAATGACTCTCCTTCTTAAGGCACTTTCTGCACATGGTGTCGAAGCAGTCACACCCTGTTGGTTTTCCTGTGTTTGTTTGCTTGGTTTGTTTGGTTTGTTTTTTAACGGACTGCTCTTTCTTCGCCTCCTTTTTGGGTTTTCTTTCCAATTCCATACCATATGTTGTTCATCTTTGTATTACTCTTTGTATTCTAGATTGTTCTATTGTCAACCTGGTTATGTTGCTAACTATGTTTCCCGACCATCTCTTCCCACTGTGGCTCCAGGTTAGTTGTTCAAAAGAAGGACTTGTACGGGATTTGGGAGGTAGAACCGAAGCAAAGTTGTTACCCCTCGAAGAACTTCAGGGCCAGATATGGTAACGAAAAGGAAAGGTGTGCCCGGCAGCTTCCAACTTGTTCTTGTTTTCTTCCTCTTTAAGTCTAGTTCTTTCTCCTGACTTCCGGTTCTGCTAACCAGCAGTAATCTCGGGCACATTGCCAGATGGTTGGCTACAGAGATACAGGAGTTATAGCTACCCAGAAACAGCAGCTGCTATGCTCTCTGGAAACAGCTCCTTGTTTGGGGTCCCACTTCCATAACTGGATGCATCTAGTTTCTCAAATGTCTTTGGAAGCCCCAACTTGCTTACCTGTGCCAGTACTTGAAGAGCAGTGAGTGATATCCTCAAATCTTCTGCTCCCTCTTGTAGATCACCCCTGCTCTAGCTGCCTCCACCGTTGTGTAAAGTCTAATTCCAACAACATATTGCTTATTCTTGATCATTTTTTATTGAACTGGGACAATTATTGGTACCACCAGAACTGTTTCTAGAGGTATACACCATTAAGGATAGAGATATAGCATTAGGACTCTACTCTGGTTAGACATAAAGGCATTGAGTAACTTAGCGTCGGTAGTAAATGGGACTCTGGTAGTCTCTGCCAAGCGATAGCTATTTTTCTGGCTGGGCTCAGTGGCTCATGTCTGTAATCCCAGCACTTTAAGAGGATGAGGACCAGGATTACTTGAGTCCAGGAGTTTGAGACCAGCCTGGACAACGTAGCGAGATCTCATCTCTATATACAAAAAATTAGCCAGGCATGACAGTGCATGCCTGTAGTCCCAGCTACTTGGGTGGCCAAGGTGGAAGGATCGCCTGAGCCTAGGAGGTCAAGACTGAGGTAAGATGTGACTGTGCCACTGGACTCTAGCCTAGTGATAGAGTGAGACTCTAACTCAAAAATGTGTATATATTATTTTCCCAGTTACAAACAGGCAAACTTGAGATGGACAATAACTAATAAAATCCTCATATTGTTTCTCCAATCTATAGAGTGAGAGGCCTTTTATAACAGGGAAGGCCAAAGGAAACCTGTAGAACTTCCTCGTTCCACCAACAATTTGGTGTTAAGTAGTCAGGAAGTGACATGTGAACAGACTGCTTCAAAATCGGGACTGCCTTTCTGGAGGAATTGTGGAGATCAGTGCCACCATCATGGACTTGAAAGATGCAGGGATGGTGATTCCTGCCACATCCCCTTTCCAACGTGCTTCTTTGGACTGTGCAGGCAACATATGGACCTATGAGCATGAAGGTCGCTATTACACACTTACTCCGGTGGTGGGGCCTCTATTTGTAGCCTGTTTCAGACATGAGCCACTGAGCCCAGCCAAGTGGGCTCTGGATCCAGCCAACACATCCCCTGGCACGTGGTACGTGGCTAGTGACCTGGCAAATGCATCTGTTAGTAAAAACCACTAGAATCAATTTGCTTTTGGTTGGCAGCTGGTAAGATATTGCTCTTCTCAGGAATGTATCAACTGTTTATCCCTTTATTGCAACCTTTTCCTTGGGAACCTCCCTGCTTCCCCATTCCAGAGGACATCGGACTGATTCATCATGTGAACAACGTCAGATTGCTTGCATCTGTTGAGCAGGAAGCAGACACTTCTCTAGACGTTTGTGTGCCAGAATTTAGGAACTATTTCCCGTGAAAATGCAGTAATGTGCTAATTTGGTTACGTTAACAGGCATCCAGTGGCCTGGGGCATATCCACATATTTGCCACGAAAAGGGTCGCCACTCAGATTAGTACCAGAGGTTGCAGTTATAGCATAGAGTTTGTTTGCGGTGGGAGGGGCTTCTAATCAGAGAAGTAGAATGGTGCATATAATCCACCAAATTCTTATTGCTGTAGCACAGACATAGATGAACAGAGATGCCCTATTTGCACCATGACCCAAAGTCCAGCAGAGGCTTCATTCAGAAAGCTGAATGTGTAAAAAAGCATCCTACTCACTCGCCCAATTATCAAGTTTGCCAGAAACAGAAAGGAAGTGTCTGGTCTCTTGTGATAAAAGCAAAACAAGAGATCTCTGGGCCCAGGAGCATGCCAGGGAAGATGCACTCTGGCGACCAAGGTCTGCATCCTGAGGGCTCACATTTGCCTGTCAGCGAGGCTGAATTCAGCCAAAGGCCTTCTTTTTGCAGCCTGGCTCAGTGCAGCCAACCTCGCTCTCTGCTAAACTTCCCAGAGGGAATGGAGGTGAGCATCCAAGGCATCCAGGTTTGTCTCTCATCAATATCGCTTCCAAGGAGAAGAAAAGTCCCCTGTCTTGGCCTTCCCTCCTGTTCTAAAGTAGTGCACCCGATCATTAATTTTGCCTGAGAGACATGGTCAGATGTGTCAATCTGCACTGGCTCATGGGTAGTGGCTAATGGTTTGAGTGGAAAGGAGAGACTGGAAAGGAAGACAATGGAAAAAATTGATGTCAAGTAGTCAGGAAATGGTAAGTGATCTCCAAAACTGGCACAACACATACTGAGATATTTGTGTCCCGTGGGATTGCTTACCAAAGAGCACCCTTAGCAGAGGTGGATCTTGATAATCCGGTAGACAGGACAACCTATGTTGTGGACGTTAGTCAACCTCATTCCCCAGACATTTCTATACTTGCCTAAGTAATAATTATAATTCATATCTATAATACGAGTCTACTCCATGAAGAACAAAGTGCCGTTCATTCCTTCCATGATGAAAGTGGTACAACGTCATCAACCTTCTACCCTCTCTTGGGAATGGTAGGTGGCAAGTGGCCAGTGTGGCTGTGGTGACAGAATGGAGGTTACTCATGGGCTTAACAACATTTTACTTACTTCTCATAAGCAAAGACCAATTAGACATCAACCACCACCAAGTGCCCAATATGCCAGCTGTGGAGAACAACACTCAATCTTCAATATGTCACCACTCCCAAGAGACAGTAAAAGGTAGCTTAAATTGTACTAATTTCGTCGTGGGAGAAATGGCACTTTGCTTTCCATGGAGTAAGTATGAATTTGTTTTCCATGCCTTTGGTGTTTCTGCCAAGACCACCATTCGTAGATGTCCACAATGCCTTATTGAGTGTTACGGTTTTACGTCAAGTATTTGTTTTGTCCATGAAAGTTATTCAACCTAGAATTCCTGGTCTTGTTATGATCCTCGTTACCCTGGAGCAATTGACCTGATAGGGTAGAAGAATGTTTCTGGGAGACTCAGTGATATCACCAAATGTACAGCACTATTATGCAGGAGTAAAATTCTACAGGATGCAACACGTACTTTGAATCAGTGACCAAACCACGGTCCTTTTTTTTTTTTTATTTTTTTTGAGTTGGAGTCTCACTCTGTCGTCCAGACTGGAGTGCAGTGGCCGCTCCCGGCCACCGCAGCCTCGACCTGCTGGGCTCCGGCGATCCTTCCGCCTCAGCCTTCCAAGCAGCTGGAACTACAGGCGCGCTACCATGCCCGGCTCATTTTTGATTTATTGTAGAGATGAGGTCTCGCCAAGTTGCCCTGGCGGGTCTCGAGCCCGCGGGCTCAGGCAATTCACTCACCTCAGCCTCCCAAGCACGGAATTACAGGCTGAGCCACCAAGCCTGGCTCCTATTTTTTCTAGACAAAATGTATAGAGCCAGGAACTAGGAGTAGAAAGGAGAGTGGTTGCTTCAGGTCACCCCAAATGATCCCCTGGCAAATTTCCCACACCTTTGGACTCTGCTGATTTCCAGTTCCTACTTAAAGGAAGACTAGGTTTATTAGAGGACGCAGTAATGATTCACTCAACTGAAAGTTGACACTGTTATGTGGTCATTTTGTACTCTTCGTACCAATGAACCAACAGGCAAATAAAAGGATCATTTCACTAGAGGATGATTAATCCTAATAAGTGAAAATTGAGCTGCTTCCACACAACAGGGGCAGGGAGGAACATTTCTAAAAAGCAGGAGGTTTTTTGGGTGCCTTTTAGTATTCCCCCAAGTCTTGTGCTAAAGTTAATGTGAAGCTGTCACAATCAAGACCTTATTGACCATTAATGCCACAGATAAAAAAGAAATAGATGTTTGGATCATCCTGCCATCGAGCAAGTGTGATGGTTAAGTGTGTGTTGACTTGACTGGGCCATGGAGTGACAAGACATTTGGTCCAACATTACTCTGTCTGTGAGGGTGTTTCTGAATGAGATTAACATTTGAATTGGTAGTCTGGGTAGAGTAGATTGGCCTTCCTAATATGGGTGAGCATCATCCAATCAAATGAAAAACAGAACAACTGAGTAAGAGTAAATTTCTCCTGGCTGACTTCTTGAGTTGAGCATGGGTCCTTTCCGGTCTTTCGACTTGGACTGCAGTGTTTGCTATTGCTGAGTTTTGGGCACTCTAGCTTTCAGACTGGCACTTATACCCTTAACTTTCCTAGGTCTCTAGTGTGCCAGCCACAGATCTGAGGACTCACCAGTCCCATGTTTATGTGAGCCAATTGCTTATGATAAATCTCTGTCTCCAATATACATACATAAGATATATCTATCTGCATAAAATCAATCAATGTATCTATCAATCATCTGTCTTCTATCTATCCTTCTGTCTACCTATCTATCTACCTGTCTATTGGATCTATTTCTCTGGAGATGCCTAATACATCAAGAAATCATGATGAGTCAAAGTACTTGCAGAAGGTGAATACAATGGCTAATTAAATCGGATTCTTTTCCTTCAGAAGTCTCCAACACCAGAGGGAGGGCTAACTCCTCACGGCCTTCTTCTCTTCTGCAAAGCCTACCAATAACATTCAAGGCTGCTCTCTTAGTTAAAAATCGTTGATTTGTAAGGGACAGAACCCCAGGTGAGAGGGATTGATTGCAGTAGTTTCAAATGGAAGCCGATTGTAGGAAGTTGGCTTGTCCTGGGGGAACAGCAGAGTCTTTCTAGGAAACCTCTGCTTCTTGTTTTTGAGCTGCATGTTTCCTTATCCGTGTCCCTCTCTGAGCCTCTGCTTTATCCTCCCTGAAGTCTGGATGTTCTCCTTGTCCCATGCTTTTTATGACCCCATCAAGAGCCAACTCGAAGTGGTCCCTTAGGACCACTCATGTCTCTGTGTCGTGGCCTCTGTGTCCCAATTCTCACCTTCCAGAAGATATAATACTATCGGTAAGGACCATTAGCTGTGTTGTGGTTTGCGGTCACTTGGTACTCAGGGCCTCCCAGTGTGGTGTGTGGATAGGTCAGGGAATGTGTGAAGTGAAATGGTGGTCATCTTTAGTGGGAGATTATTCGGCTATATTTTCCTTAATCATTTATTGGATAATCAGCCTGCTACTCTCTGGCTCAGTCTTCAAGTTGCTCCTCCCCAGAGCACCCAATATGTCTGTGTATCCAGCATCACCTTCCCTTCATGACCATAGTGGTTCCTCTTCTTCGGTGATGGGGCTCGTCTACTGGCTACTTGGGGGCTCGTATTTAATGAGCAGCTCCCTCTTGGTGCCGTATTGAAACAAGCAAGATAAGTCCTTGACACAAGCAAGATAAGCCCTATGTGTGCAAAAAAATAACAGTTGCATGGGTGACTGCAGTGCAGGGAGTGATGGACCACGGCCAGCACCGAGGAGGTTAGCCATGCCCTCACACCCCATCCCATCAAAGGGAGGTGTGGGCTACAGATTGGTGAGCACTTCAGCAAGAAGGACTCGTTGATGGCAAAACGAAATGACCCTAAGGCTGCACTTATTACTATATAGGTTCAATCTGTGGTTTCTCAGGGATTGTTTTACTCTCTGAGGCTGCTCTCTATGTGTGCGTGTGTGTGTGAGTATGCTTAACGTTAGCAGCTGCTGAAGGTGTGCAGGCAGCGTGCAGAGATGGCGTCAGATGAGGCCAGCTCAGCTGGCAGGGCGCCACCCAGGGATTCTGCGGAAGCCGGAGCCCTACTGTATGTCATATTGGAATCAAACCTCCTCTTGCTGAAAATCACAGTGCCTCTGATCTCAGCGTTATCAGATAAGCTGCCAGAAAATAACATCTCAGATATTCATTTAACAGGAGGCAGGGGCGTTGATAGAGCTGTCTTGCTTTGAAAATTCCTACAAGAAAGCGGAGCTGAGCACACGAATGACAAAACCATGGTCGAGGCACCAGAGACAGAAGCTAAAAGTATGGCAGAAACAAAGGATGTGGGGATCTTTGAAATGTGTTCCCTTTTAAGAGCGTTAAACAAACACATGGCAGGGACTGCAGACCCCTAATTATTTTCTGGCTCTGCGCTCACAAACAAGAACTGTGTGAGAAGCAAAGCATCCTCGGTGTGAGAAAAGGGAAAAGAATGAGGATAGAAAAACTCTAGACAAGATCCTGACTGTCCTAAGCACCAGGCATGATGCTGGCCCCTGGGATACAGGGATGAGTGAATGATGCCCTGGCCCTGCCCTCCTGGAGTGATGAAGATACTAATCACAACAGCGCTTTATCCTTCCTCTCAACAGTGATGGCTTCCCTCTTCACTCCCACCGCCCTGTCCTATGCCTGGGCCCATCATCTCAGACACGCGTCCCTGAAAAATCTGCAGGGGTCATCTTTCTGTCCCTCACGCTGCTCTAAAGTTATCTCTTCCCATGAGCATATTTGTCACATTGTGCCCCTGCCCAAGAACCACGAGAGCTCTCCCCACCACTATTTATTATTTAGAATGCACCTTCCAGCACACCCACATACCCAGCCCCTCCGTGTCTTTCGTGGTGCCCCTGCTTCACCGAGGGGGCTCTTGCACTGTTCGACCCGGAGAGCTATGTCATCCTCAAAAACCAGGCCTTGACACGCGTGTCTTCAAGTAATGAAGACTGCTTCTCCAGCTTTTCTTTGACTAGAGCTCCTTGGCATGTGAAATTTATTCTTACTCTAACGAGGACACTTGGCCGGTGGGATACTTACTTATTGGAATGGACGTCGGCCAATTTTGATAGGACCTAAAGGGGTTGATAGTTTGTATGGGCAAATATTGCCACACAGAGATGTTGCTTTTATTGCTATGTGCCCTTTTCATTTCTTTCTTCTGCTTCTTTTTTATAAGTACCTTGCATGTTGGTGCGGTTTGGGCTTCCAGCAAGCTCTCTCTCTGGAAGTGGACGTGGTACCCAGGGGGTGGTTGGGGCCCCTTGGTCCCCCCTTTGTCCCCTCCCCGCGCTATGAGTGCCCGGCGTCAGGTGTTCCCACCTTTGTGCTCGGGTGCCCAGTGTTTAGGGCCTGCTTATGGATGAGAAGATGCGGTGTTCAGGTTTTTTGTTTTTGTGCTGGTCTCCAGTGGCATCCCTGTTGCTGCCAAAGAGACAGTTTTGCTTTTCTTTATGGCTGCATAGCATCTGGGGAGTAGATGAGGTACCACATTTTCTTCATTTGTCATTTAGGAGGGGTCCTTTTGATAGTATGGGCCCTCTTCTTCCTTCCATGCCTTTATGTAGATAATAGCCATCTGCTGAAGAATATCCCTCGCTTTTTGGCCTATTCATCCCAGTTCCATCAATTGACAATGGTATTGCATGGGCTAGCTAATATGTATTCGTAACCTGTGCTTACTTAAGCCACATTATTATTATGACGAGGCTCAGAGTTTCAAATTAGATCACACTGACAGTAGACGTGGGTTTTCACGGGGTCTTGCGTCACAGTTAAGGCAGTGATTCTGGCCCTTGGGAGAGCCCCTTCTCTTCCCCCCCAGGGGCCTTGTCTTAGTCTGTTTAGACTGCCATAACAAAATGTCATGGACTTGAAAGCATATAAACAACAGAACTTTGTTTCTTAGCTGTGGTTCTGGAGGCTGGGAATCCCAGACCAAGGCCCCCAAACATTCTGTCTGGTGAGAGCTTGTTTCGTGCTTCTTAGATGGCGTCTTCTCACTGGGTCCTCACGTGGTGGAAGTGCCAGCGAGCTCTGTAGCATCTATTTTATAGGGACTCTAATCCCATTCATCAGGGCTTCCCTCATGACCTAACCACCTCCCAGAGGCTCCCACTTCCTAATCGCATGGTTGATGCTACGGCTCATCAAAAGTGGACTGGATAAGGAAAACGTAGTATATGTACAATGGAGCATTACACAGCCCTGAAGAACAACATCATGGAATTCACAGCAAAGTGGATGGAGTTGGAGACCATCATACTTAGCGATCTATCACAGGAACAAGGAACTAAATCCCGGAAGTTGTCACTCATAAGCGGGACTCCAGCCTTCTTCACATTAGCATAACGGAGGACTCGGCAGTCGCTGGACGCTGCCAGGGAAGGGATGGAGGAGGGGACCCGCCTCCCAAAAGGTTCCTGGTCCTAAACCAGGGGACGTGAGGGCCAGCTGGAGGTCCAGACTTCACTGATATGCAGTCTGCTTGAGTAGTTAGTCCCGACTTGTACGCCACACATGTTTAAAAAAATTTTTTTTTATTGTAAAGAGCTGGGGTACCATTCAGGGTTAGGTATACAACTATGCATGATGCAGGGACCCTTGTGGATGAGGTGTGCCTCCCCTCTCTCCGGCAGCTTCCCACTACTGCCAATCCTTTTCTTAGAGTATTACGATAATTGCTCAAGGTCCGCTTATCAGTGAGAACACGTGATACTCAGTTCTTGTCCCCCACATAACTTTTATGGTCTAAATGTTTGTGTCCCCTTAAAATTCGTGTTTTTTTTTAATCTGACATCTTTTCTTCTTCTTTTTTCATAGTACCCCACACATATCTATAAAAAAAGAAAAAGAAAAGATTTTAAAAAATAGCACGAATTTTGGGGGGACACAAACATTTAGACCACAAAAGTCCCCTTCATTGTTCTAAAACACCAAGTTTGTCACTTCTCAGTCCCCTTTTCTGGTTCTGGCCCTCTTTGCTCGATGCTGTCCTGTCTTCGGGCACCATAGCCCCTTCCCCCGAAACCTCTCCTCCTGCCAGGAACTGTTGTCTAACGCGGGACGGTGCCGCTCTGACTGGTGTCGCCTCTCCCTCTGGCTGTGTCTCCTTCCGGCGGTCTTTGCTCTGGAGACTGGGACGTGCCAGCGCCACAAGTTGTCTTTTGGCACAGATGCAGGAAATGCCTGAGTCGCTTGCCATCGCGTTACCTTCTCTTAGAAGAATACGCAAATGCAAAAATCTTCACTGGGCATGTGCCTGTGGAGTTCTAGAGACACTGCTGCCTGCGAGAGGGTGGGCAACCTGGTGAACATGAGAATGACGGAATATGGTGTTACCCAATGGGTTTGTTTCTAATGCCACCTTCCTTTTATTTTATTTTATTTTTTAGGTCCTGAATGTGCATCATATGGAAGTGCACATCATATGAAACACATGTATGCAGCGTAATGGATTATGAAGCTATGACCATGGTGCCTTCCGGGGAATTGTCAGGCTTCAAGCTATTCCACCATCAGTTATATGATTAACTGCTGAATAGACGCTGTTTTGGATGACTTGTTTGTGGAGCGCCTTATGTTACCATTTTCCCATGCATCTTGAATGCCTCGAATGTATGGTAGCCCTTCAGTTACTGCTTGTGAATGAATAAAGCAAACAGGCATGGCTGTGAGTACTCTGTTCTTTCCCAGATTAGCCAAGTGAGAAATCACTTCCTTTGTATGAGGAGAACATGATTTCTGTTTTGTTGTTTATATTTGTTAGAGGAATGAGCACAAAGTTATGGAAAACTCCAAAATATTATGAAAATAAAACACAGGTAAAATAAATCCAGGAGACCTGGTAATAATTAATGATGTCATATCCCTTCTGAGTGTGTGTGTGTGCGTGCGTGTGTGTGTACATATGTGCACACACATGCGCATGTAAGATGACCAAATGAGAAAGACCAGAGAAATTCCAGGTTATGTCAAGGGAGACATGAGATCATAAATTCTTATGGTTGCAAAATGATATCACCAATTTTTAAATGAAAAATAATCACAGAACATCTAACAGCCTGACTGCTATTCAAATCTCAGGCATCATACTTGGAAGAAGTCTTCGCAAGGCCACAAAAAGTCTGAAAAAGCACCGTCTGAATTGTCTCAGTTGTAGAAATGACATGATTGAGGCAAAGCAACCTCTTTTCCAAAATCTTCACCGAGCCATGGAGATAAAGAAGGTTGATACGGGTGTGTGCCATGACTCAGCTTCCTAATAAAGGGGAAAAAAATGGTTAGTCACCAGGCATCTATGTATGCCAGAAAAGACGCCTGCAGCCTTAGATGTATTTTTTACATAGAACCCTCAAAACAACCTCACCAGTAAAAAATTGCCTTTTATGTAAAAAGTATAAACATAGAGACTCAGACAAGGCTAAATCACTTGCTGGATTCTATCTACAGGTCTGGCTGAATCCAAATCCCAGATTCTTTTGAGCAAAATCAAATTTCAATAAGGTAGGTTATTTGCCCCGACTTTCCCATGAAGAGAATGCCAAGCAAGCCTTCCCTTCCTTTTTGGCTCGATTCAACCTAGCCAAAATCTTCCCTACTCCTGCCCACCTGCTCCGTTGTCTTGGCTCTTCTTTACTGTGGATCCTTTCACACAGACTCTGTCTCCACAAGAACGAACAAGAGGTAGATAGAAGCTGCCCTCTTTAGAAGTGGCAGAAACTCTTCCGATGCCAGAGTCCCCACTCCTCCCTATTACTTCCCGCCGTGGTAGCTGGGTATTTGTGACTTTTGATCATCATGCTCGCACCACTGCCTCCCCGCAACAGAGTCCAGAGGGATCTGAGATATCTTTTGTTCCCTTGATACTACCCGAAGTAGGAAATCACATGCAGACCGAGGGAGCTACTCCTTTCACTGAGTTCGTCTCACTCATTTATGTTATCTGTCTGCTCTAGCGACGTTTGAGATTGATTCCTGGCACAGACACATTCTGTGGGCCTTTTGAGGTGACTACTAGCTTGTCTGATAGACTTATCTCTGTTAATATGCTGAGGTAAGGAACCATCTCTGCCCTACCTGTTTAGTGGAGAGTTATTTTCCCCTTCTACATTTCATGTTTGTTTTCCAAACCATTAGTGCCCAAACAGTGAATCTTTTGCCCTGACTGGAAAACTGGGAACATCTGGAAAACTTGTTAAAATATAGATTTTTCTAAGCCCAGGCTCTAGAGATTTTGATTCAGTAGGTCTAAGATGGGGTCTGGGAGATTGTTTCTTAACAATCTTTCCAGGTGACTCTGATGGGCAGCCATGTTTAGAAGCCATGGACGGAGGAAAAACTCGACACAGAAGCATATTGTAGGGCAGGTAGAAGACTGATGCAGAAGAACATTTGTGGGATGCCAGAAGTTGCAGTCCCCACATAAATCCCACTTGCCCAAATTGCCAAATACATTGAATGAACCCTAATGATCATTGTTTTTTGAGTCAGAATCTCACTCTGTCACCAGGCTGGAGGACAGTGGCATAATCACGCTCCGCAGCCTTGACCTGCTGGGCTTAGGCAATCCTTCCTTTTCTTCCTTCCAAGTAGCTGGAACCACAGGTGCACACCAACACACCTGGCTAGTTTTTTGATTTATTGTAGCATCAAGATCTCGCCATGTTGCCTAGGCTGGTCTCAAACTGCTGGGCCCAGGTAATCCTTTTGCCTC
>NW_007245627.1:84849-107417 GCF_000164805.1 Carlito syrichta
AAAAACCAAATTCTGCTGGCTTGAAGAGTAAACACAGTTTCCAAAAGCACTCACTTCACAAACAAGGACTCAAGTTTTTGTTTTTGGTCTTTTTTCTCCCTCCCTCCCTCCCTCCCTCCCTCTCTCCCTCCCTCCCTCCCTCCCTTCCTTCCTTCTTTTCTCTCTTTTCCTTCCTTCCTCTCTTTTGTTCTTTCTTTCTCTTTCCTTCTTTTTCAGATGGGATCTTGCTCTGTTACCCAGGCTGGAGTGCAATGGTGCATCATAGCTCAGAAGGCAGCCTCAAACTCCTGGGCTCAAGTGATCCACTAACTTGCATCTCCCAAGTAGTTGGGACTACAGGTGTGTGACACCATGCCCAGCTAATTTAAAAAAAAAATTTGGCACAAATATGTCTATATAGCCTGGTCTCAAATTTGTAGCCTCAAGCAACCCTTCTGCCTTGGCCTCCCAATACACTGCGATTACAGGCAAGAGCTACTGCACTCAGCTTCAATTAAGTGTTGAGGGAAAGTTTTCTCTCTTTTTAATGTTATCATTGCTTTAACAAACTACTGCTATGGAGTCATTCGATAGTAGATAAATTTATACCAATGTTTAATTTCTGAAGTTTTAGCTTTGTACTCTCCAACGGGGGCTGGCATTCATTTGGTAATGAATTTTAGATACTTAGGATCTTTGTATCACTCTAGGTTAGAAATAGTAGCTGTAAATAAAGCTCAACTGAAACTGTAATTAAAATATTTAAAATGCTCTGAGTTAAATACATATGCTTCAGGTTTTCACATTCTCCATTAACATGTTATATATAGCTAAAAATATTAAAAAATACATTTGAACTTTCACTACACCTCTGAATCCAGAGGCAATAATAAAATATAACTTATACTGGCTTCCTAGGTAGGGAATTTGGCTGAGGCTGGGTTGAGAAGGTAAAACTTTAGGGGTTAATTTTTACCTTGAGTGAGTGCTCGACTGATGGTTGGCATGTAGGACATCTGTGTTAGCAAAGGCTTTTGGACAAAGGTATTTACTTGGTTAGGTGAGGTGGTCATGGTTTTAGTGTTATCTTTTTCTCTCTTTTTTGAGCCATTGGTACCCAAGGGGCAAAAATCACAGTAGTTCAAAGGAATGGAGGCTCTAAGCCCTCACTTTCAAGTGTGCTCTGTTCCATTTTTTCCAAGCTGTAACTTCCTTTTGTCTTTTGGGTAAATCCCACTGAATTGATAAGAAAGGCAGCCACATCAGATCCTGGTCAGACTCCCTCAAGAAGCAGCCATTCAAAGCTCACGTTTGGGTCCAAGGTTGCAGCTTTCCTCACTTTTGCCTGGTAATGTTGCCTTTCTGTGTCTGGCAAAATGGCTTACCACAGAGTGCATTCATCACATAAGAAAGACAAGTTGCCGAGCCAGGGAGGTGAATTTCATTAAGCTGAAAAGCTTTTTCTATATTACAACTTTGACAACTGGTTTATAATAACTCATCCACCTAAAAGAATTTGAGATTTGTAATTCTCCTCTGGAATGACTTTACTTTCATTATATACTCCTCCTTTCTCAACTCCTCACCCTACTTTCTGAAACATTTTTGAACCACCTCAGTTGACTGTACTACTCAATTTTAAAAGAAATTTCCTAGCCAGTTGGTATTTAAAGAATTCTGTTTTAGTAGTTCCCAGAATGCTCCTGAAATGAACAATAAAGTAGAAACTCGTGGTTATATAGGGCACCGAGGGTCTCAGAAATATAAGAAGAGTTGTCCCAGGGTCAAATCCTGGCCAGAGATGAAAATGTGCTTAGCTCATACAGAGAGCTGTATTGAGCTGTCATCCTTTGATGAGTATCATGGGAATAAACACGGATGGGTTTGCATCGAGCAGATGTGCACAGCTTCAGACAGGAATGTTGTCCATTTGCACAGGGGTATTTCCTGACTCATTCCAAGACATGGGAGTGCTGACAGGGAGCTCTGGGTGAAGTATCATGTAAAAGACCATTGGGAGGTTTTCTGTCACCATAGCCAGATGATTTCATCTACAACAGAACAGAATCCATTCCTTTGGACTAGTACAAGCAACGATGGCATCCTCTGGCTGGCCCATCTCCCACTTCTCTGCTGTTTTGATGCCCGTTTGGATTTGCTGACACAGACATATGTGTAGATTCTGCAGACATGTGTCTTGATACCAACAGCAATCTAGAACGTCACAACTTGTTGTCTCCAAAACTTTATCCTTTGGCATTTGCACTTCGGATGTGAAGACGGGGAGTTTTTCTCTTGTCCACACAGTGCTATCTGCCTAAAGGAGGGAGTGCGTTAAACTGGCATTCTCAGTCATTCTGACGTTCCCCGATGCTGTAATGGTGGTTGCGAAAGTACAAAGTTTCCTCAGGAGAGGGGAGTTTGTTGACTAATTTCCAAACAGAAACTTATTTCCTACCTAAAATTACATACCTGCAGTGCTACACTTAAAGCGCTAAGGGTCTGCAAAGTCAGTAATTACCTTAACTCGTCACTTTGCCCTCTACTTACCTCATTATTTAGAAGATAACATCCACCTTCTCTTCTGTTTTCTTCCATTAATTCATCCTACAATGATTTTGGCATAGGGTCATAGATAGATTCCATTCAATTCCATTAGCCAACAATCATTCCCCAAGGGACTATTTTGTGCCAACCTTTGGACTCAGCACTCTAGTCAATATACAAGCGAAGAATCACAGCCCAGACTTTATTTTCCTAAAGAGTCCCCGGAGAGGCTTTAAACTCTTAGTCAGATGATCAACAACATTTACTGGGCATCTGTGGGTTACAGGACCTGGCTAGTTGCAGTTGTGAAGCATGGATTCCAAATGTTTCTGCTAACTTCTTGGATACACGCAAGACCTTTCGATTCCATCAAGCGCTTGCAAGCATGTGATGATAGACCGAGGGGATTGAGAGACGTTAAACACAAGCACCTGTTTCAGAAGCGCCTGTGAATGGAGAGATGTGAAAAACGTAGCTTTACTCATCGCAGGGACAACTTAACCACTTAGCCACCACCAGCCATCAGCCCAGGCCTTGTGTTATCTTTAGATTTAATTGTCCAAAATAGTGACCATGTGTTTGCATTTGTTTATCCAGGATAATTGACCTGGCTTTTTTCACGGCCAGGAGCAGCCATTTTTGAAATATCTTGGTGACAGAATGGGCATTTACATCGGAGTTGGATTCAAGGACCAGACTTCATACATGCAATTCTCTGATTAACCAAGCCAGTCACTTGGGGACAAGGGAGACCTCTAAAACGTGTCTCAGACTAAGATGATATAATAGGATGAGCAGATACATATTGAGATCATATCTTTCCTTCTAGAGCACTGAGGAGAGTGTAGATGATAGTAAAAGTGTTTCCCTGCGGGGAGCAAAACTGCTCAATTCCCCAAGCCTGAGTTCAAAAGACCGCCTGGTTCTTATCTGAGACTCCCACTCGAATTCCTGGTGTGAGTGGAATTAAACTGGCTTGATGCTCTTTAACAATGGGAATAATAGATGGAAGACCAAGAGGGTGTGGGGAGCGTATTCATGAAGAGGAGGAGGGGAAGGGAAGCAGCCAGCTTGTTTCCACTCTGCACTCGAATAGAATTTGTGACTGTGAGCAAGAAAACGCATTCACAAAGCCGGTGGGTATCTTCTCTAAGATGAGACCGTCAGTCATTCTTCAGGTGGCCGCCTGCCAAGAGGTGAGTCTTGCTGATGTGTCCTGGTGTTATAGAGGAGGGAGAAGAACACTGCGGAGGGATGGACTGATGATGAGAACAGGCGGAGTCATCAAGGCTCACTTTCTCGAGTGTTTTGTGTCTGAAGATTACAGAAGATAAATACCTCCACATCCAAAGCCCTCCAACTGGAGCAAGGGAGGCACACAAGGGAGAGACCCTGCAGTTTGGTGGGATCACGGCAGCAGGAGGGGAGAGAGGAAGGTACGGTGATGCCACTATTCACAGGTGAGCTGAATAGTGCAGAATGTCTCAAGAGATTGTTAATATTGAGATTAGGATTGAGTTCTCCATCAAAAGCATCTTTTCAGGCCTCTGGGTGTCATCTTAGAACTGAACACAACAAGCTAGATCAGCAGGTGTTACCAACAGCTTCTCTAGCCCATGGCTACCCAGGTATAGTAGATTCTTACTGCTGCTGTAACAAATCGTCACCACAAATTTAGTTTTTAGGACAACACAAACATACTCTCCCGAAGTTCATGAGGACAAAAGTTCAAAATGAGGCTTCGAGGCCCCAAATAATGGTATCGGTAGAGTTGGCTTCTTCTGGAAGCTCCAGGAGAGAATCTATTTCTTACCTCTTTCGACATCTAGAGACTGGCTGATTCTTGGCTCATGGCCACATTGCTCCAGCTTTTGACCTTGTCCCATGGCCTTCTCCTGACTCGGTGTCTCCTCCATCCCTCTTCAGGGACCCTTGTGATTCCGTCAGTCCCACCTGGATAATCCAGGATAATTTTCTCATCTCAGTATTCAGTTTAATGACATCTGCAAAGTCCCTTTCGCCATTAAGGGAAAAGTCACATATGCTGGATGTAGAAGTCACTGAGGGATCATAATGCAGGCTTGTATGTCAAATGAGAGAGCATGTTGGTGACCAAAAAAAGAGATGACTTCCATTCATCCTCCTCTCCCTTGCCCCCACCCTTTCTTTTCTCTGTTCTGACAGGAAAAGCAGAAGTAACGTTTGTTAAGGGAATAGCTCCTTTTCTGGCTAGAGTCTCTGGAGCCACTAGCCTGCACTGGATGCTGGAGAGCATCAACTCAAATAAGAGAGTAAAATATTGATTGGACAGGATTGATTTAATAACTGAAAGTGACTGAAGATGTGCTGGCCAGAAAATGTACAGATCAAATTTATGGGTCAGACCATTGAAGACACTTGCTATCCAGAGGGAAAACGGGTTTGTTTGACTTATTCAGCAGGAGTTGCTGAAAAAAATAACATTTACAGGGATGTCATTATTAAAGATTGTAATAAAGTCATATTATAAACTACTTTATGTCAATAACTTGACAATTTAGGTGAAATGGTCAAAATCCTTGAAAGACACAAACTATGAAAGTGCACTCAAGAAGAAAAAGATGACTTGAATGACCTCCATGTCTATTAAAATAATTGAATTTGTAGCTAAAAATCTTTTGACAAATTTAGGACTAGTAAATTCTATCAAACTCGTGAGGCAGTAATCCCAATTTTATGCAAACTCAGCTCGATCATTGTACACTTCCCAACTCCTTTTCTGATGCCAGCATTACCCTGATACCAACCCTGATGAAAGCAATACAAAGAAAGAAAATAAGTTCCATTTTCATGAACAGAAATGCAAAAATTTTAAACAAAATGTTAGTGAATGGAATCCAAAAATTTATAAAAAGCCTAATATACTGTGATCAAATGAGGCTTATAACAGGATACAAGGTATGTTTAACACTCGCAAATCAATCAACATATTCATATTTTAAAAATTAAAGAAAAACCACAATAACCCCAATAGATGCAGAAAAGGAATTTGACAAGAGCCAACATCTATTCCCAATACACACACTCCCAGCAAGTTAGAAATACATAGAAATTTCCTCAATCTGATAAAAGGGATTGTTAGGAACTGAGTTGTGCCCTCTCAGAATTCATATGTTGGAGTTCCAAATTTCAGTTCCGATTGTGGCTATATTTGAAGTTAAAGTCTTTCTAGAGGGCATTAAGTTCAAATGAAGTCATTAGTGTGGATCCTAATCCAACATGGTGTGTCCTTATTAGAATAAAAAATTCAGCCATCCACCTGCACAGAGGGAAGACGAGGTGAGGATACATGGAAAAGATAACCATCCATCTACGAGCCCAAAAGAGAGGCCCAGAAGAAGCCAGTGCTGCTCACACCTTGGTCTTGCACTTCCAGCTTCTAGAACTGTGAGAAGATAAATGTCTTTTCTTCCTTCCTTTAAATGAGCTCACCTTTGATTCTTTTTATTTTTTATATTCAGGGTGTACACAGTCTGGTTTGGTACCAAGTATGCTGTGTGATGGTGAGGTTTGAGTTTCTATTGAGTCCGCCACCCAGGTGGTGGACACGGCACACAGTGGGTAGTTTTCCAACCCTTACCGGCCTCCTTCCCGCCCCCTTTGGGAGTGCCCCAGTGTCTGTTGTTCCCTTTCTTGTGTCCACATGTATGGAGTGCCTAGTTTCCACTTATTAGTGAGAACATGTGGCATTCAGTTTTCTCTTTCTGTGATAATTCACTTAGGGTGATGGTCTCTAGTTGCATGTATGTTGCTGCAAAAAACTTTTTTTGGTTGTTCTTTTTATGGCTTCATGGCATTCAATAGTGTATATGTAGCACATTTTCTTTATCCACTCCATTGTGGATGAACACCTAAGTTGGTTCCATGTTTTCACTATTGTGGTTAGCACTGTGGTAAACACACACGTGCAGGTATATTTTTGGTAGAGTGATTTGTGTTCCTTCAGTTATACACCCAGTAGTGGGATTGCTGTGTCAAGCGGTAAATCTATTTTTAGTTCTTTGAGAATTCTCCAAACTGCTTTCCATAGGGGCTGAACTAGCTCACATTTCCACTAATGTAGGAGCATTCCTTGAGAAAATAATTTCCTATTGTTTAAACCATGCAGACTGTGGCACTTTGTTACAGCAGTTTTAGCAAACTAATGCATGCACCTATAAAAACCCTACTGCTAACAAACATGAGATTGATGCTGTTTCTTTCTCTTTTTTTTGAGTTGGAGTCTCACTCTGTCACCCAGACTGGAATGCAGTGGCTGGGAGTGGCCACTGCAGCCTCGACCTGCTGGGCTCAAGCGATCCTTCCGCCTCAGCCTTCCCAGTAGCTGGAACTACAGGTGCGCGCTACCACGCCCAGCTCATTTTGGATTTATTGTAGAGATGAGGACTCGCCAAGTTGCCCAGGCGGGTCTTGAACTCGCGGGCTCAGGCAATCCACTCACCTCAGCCTCCCAAAGCACGGGATTACAGGCTGAGCCACCAAGCCTGGCTCATTTTTTCTTTCTATAATAGCAGGAATAAAACAAGTTCATCCATCCTTTCCATGTATATTTAATAATGTGCCAAATGTTCTAGCCACTGCAATAAAGTAAGGAAAAATAAACAAGAGGTATTCATAATTGAAAAGAAGAAGACAACTGTGTTTATATGCAGGCACCGTGGTGGTACAGGTGAGAAAGCCAATGGACTCTACAGAGAAGCAACTATAACCCGTATGTACATTTGGCAAATTGCAGAATACAAGGTCAACCCATACAAGTTATTTTGCTTCTCTATATTAACAATGAACAATTAAAACTGAAATTATAAAGTAATACCATTTACAATAACATCAAATTTAAGAAATACTTAAAGATAAGTCTGGCAATACATCTGCAAGATCTGTACACTAAAAACTACCAAAAAAAAAAAAGACTGCTGAGAGAAATTTTTAAAGACTGAAATAAAGGGAGAGATATAATGTGCTTGTGTCAGATGACTCAAGAGTGTTAATATGTCAATTTCTCCAAATTCATCTGTAAATTTAATACAATCATAATTAAAATCCCAGCGTGCTTCTTTTGAGAAATTGGCAACTTTATTCTAAAATTCATAGAGAGATGTAAAGACCTAGAATAACCAAAGCAACTTCAAAAATAGCAAAGTTGAAGGACTAACCGTCTCTGATTTCAAGACTTATTACAAAGCTACAGCAATGAAAATAATATGGTATTAGTATAAGGATAGACAAATGAGTCAAGGGCACAGAACAGCAAGTCTGGAAATCGAATCATTTATATGGACATTTCATACTTGACAAAGGTACAAAGGAATTCCATGGAGACAGAGCAAACACTTCAACAAAGTGTACTGTGATAATTGGGTGTCATATGCAAAAAAAAAAATAGAAAGAGAATCTTGATACATTCTTTCACATCACAAATAAAATTAACCCAAACTGGGACATTTTCCTAAATGTGAAACATGTAACTACTAAACATTTAGAATGAAACATGGAAGGAAATCTTAGTGGCCTTGGGTTAGGAAAAGACTTCTCATATGTGACACCAACAAAATCCATTAAGAAGTGTTGGCAAAGATGTGGGGGAACTCTAACATAGGGTTATAAAATAGTACAGTTACTTTGGGAAATAGATTGACAGTCTTTTATAAAGTTAAGCAAACAGCTACCATATGATCCTTCCGATTCTAGGTATTCACCTAAGGGGGGAACAAAGCACATATATCCATACAAAGATTAATACATACATGTTTACATGTATGGAGTCAGACTACTAGCAGAGACATTAGTCAATAGTGAAAGTATAAACAATTTGTGATAATACATACAGTGGAATATAACTCAACCACCACCACCAAAAAGTAATGAACTATTGATATACACAACATGAAAGAATCCTGGGAAATCCCTTTGGGTCCCCTCCCACTGTGGGAGATTTTCTGTCCTCTTAATAAATCCTGCTTTAAAAAAAAAAGAATCACAAAGTAACTATACTAAGTGAAATAAATAGCACCAAAAATACATACTGTATGATTTATGTAAAACTCTAGAAAATGGGAGAAACTTTTAGAAGAATGGTATCTATTCACTATTGCAGGGGGTGTCCCCCCATCAATTGATATGTTGAAACCAGCCTCAGTGTGGTAGTATTTGGAGGTAGGACCTTTGAAAGGTGATTAGGTTTATATTATGTAAAGAGAATGGTATCCTTATGATGGGATTAGTGCCCTTACAAGAAGAGAAAGACAGAGATATCTCTCTGTTTCTTCTCATGCATCAAGAGGTCATGAGAGCACACAGTGAGACAGCAGCCATCTGCAAGCCAGGAAGAGAGTCCCCAGCAAAATCTCCTGGCATCTTGAACTTGGACTACCTATCTTCCAGAACTGTGGGAAGTAAATGTCTGTTCTTTAACTCACCCAGTGTATAGTATTTTGTTATAGCAGCCCAAGCTAAGACAATCATCTTCATTGCACTATTGCTTTCACAGGTTCATAGACATGTGAAAACTTACTAAATATTATGCTTTAAATATGCTCAGTTTATTGTATGTCAATTAAACCCCGATGACTCTGTTAAATAAAAATTTCCATGTTTCTAATAGCATTTGAATTTTCCCAAAACTCTATTGTGGGGTCAGACTACTAGCAGAGACATTTAGAAACTGCAGGTTGGTGATCAGGAGAGGGATGCAGAATAAACACAGGAAACAAATCAGAAGCCTGGAGTCTGATGTGAAATGTCATCGTCACATAACTAGATTTTCAAATTCATATTTGATCTGATCTGATTATGCTGTTTGAGCCATTGTCACCTGGTCCTTTAAGCTAAAAGCCAGTGGTTGTTTAGGCATCTCTCTTAATGAGAAAAGGAAAGAGCTAATGTAGCTTTGAATCACCAGTGTACACTTTCGTCCCTTGAAACAGAACCCAACTGAAAAGAATGTAAATCTCTGAAAAATTATGTTATAGAGTTGGAGGTGGGTCAGCTTAGAGGAGAAAAATGAATCCAATGCCCCGCCTCAAGACCATTTCTTAATTTCCGAACCCTCCCAAGAGAAAGGGTGGATTATCTTTAACTCAAAGACCTTCAGCTTCATAAGGTTCTCAACTTAGAGGGACACAGCAACATAAATGAAAAGGGTCCTGGCCTGGAATTCCCACGTCTTTGGGTGTCTTTGGCTAAGTTGCTTCACCAAATGATTAGTTACGGCATTCATGAAAAGAGGAGTTTGCACTGAATGAGCTCCCCTGCACTTATCAGTTCTAATGGCCAATGATTCTACGGTGGAATAAATGAGAAGCTTGAAGGTATGGTAGTCGATCCAGGCCTGATGCCTGAAAGCTTCATAAGCAAATATTGAACACATTCCTGCTCTTCTGCACACTTTACCTTAGCTTCTCTAGACTGCTTATGTGGCATTATCTCCATGTTATTTACATTTCCAAAAGCGGGCCAATTTTAGAAAGAACAATAACATTGGAGGAGTTTTCTATCCAGAGGATTTAATGAGCCATCTTCCCTTTAATCATTATAAGTTACAATAGGACAAAATTTAAATGATTCCCATATCGGAGGAGTTGTTCGTCTGTTGTGAGAGAGAACAGGTTATTTCAGTCCCCTTTGAACAGCCGGTATTTTTTCTTCCTTATGTGAAATAAAGGACGTTCCCAGCGGCATCATAATACTGGATTGAGGACACACAACTTGCAAGGGTGAGGAGGTGAATGTGTAGACTGGTTTTCAGAGAGTCTGGTTTCCTTCCTTGGCCCACCTTAAGGATGTCCACTCTAAACGCTCAGACGCACTTCTTAGCATTCACGTGCCTAACAGGGTCCAAGAAAAGCTATACCCCAGGAAGATTCCATGTAAGGATGACGAGTCACGTTCTGGCAAAGGATTTTTGTTTTTTTCAAGTGGATTGGGCTCTCCCACATGGAATTGCGTGAGAAGTGAGTGGAATCCATTATCCACTTTGGGGGTGAAATGGGTTATTCTTTCCACTCACACAAGGTGTGTGTTGATAGCAAACGAGCTCACCCCGCCCCTCTGCCTGGGTTCTTCCAGCTGAGCGCCAGGGAAGTGGAGGAGGGATCCCGGCCCAGCTCAGGGCTGGAGGTGGGCTGCTTGCCCGGTGCAAGGCAGGTTTCACAAGGCAGCGTCCTGGGACTGCCGGCCCGCCGGTCACAACGCCGGCCTCTCTCTCCGGATATTATCAGGCTCCGTCTATTGTTCATGCACCCAACCTTCTGACACCTATTCTTGCGAACGACCCTGCTTTTCTGAGGCTATTCATTATTTCCATAAGTGGAACAATTCCTCCTCTCACAGCAGACATTTCCTTCCTGTTCTTAGCACATGAGACGGACAGTTCCTAATAACTGCAGCTATGTGGTGTGGTAATATGCCACCAAGAACCTCCCCTTTCAAGATATGATGAGCCTTATTGAGAGAGTTTAATAGCCATCAAGAACTTCACTTCCAGGTAGCCTGCCAAACACAGGAACGATAGCACCAGCAGCCAACGGATATGAACAAATTCAGGTGACATTCTGTTCCCAACTGTATTACCCATGGGAAAAGCTCATGTGGAGGGTGTGTGTGTGTCTGTGTGTGTGTGTGTGTGTGTGGTGTACTTTTGGGTAGGCAGGACTTGTTAGCATGTATATAATCCATGGAAATCGCAGTTATTTCTCATGAGTATGTCTTTACTCATCAAACTGTCTTGTTTGAAGTGGTGCCGTTCTCTGCCATGTATGCCGAGATCAACATTCTAGCACATTCTGCTGACTTCCAACCATTGCGTTGCGCAATCCTAGTGGCATGATGACGTTATATTCTGTGTGAGTTGTGCCTCTGGCAATTGTATGGTGGTTCTGCTGTCTTGATTCCTGCAACAGATTTGAGGTGCTAATTTTTCACTGGCAGACCTCCCTATAGACCCGTTTAAGGGCTTCCTTGTCTTATGGGATGTGCCTCCAATATCTACCGTGCTAGCTAGGTGTTTAGATACAGCTGTGCATTAGCATTATCAGTTCTTTCTTAATATCTGATTTGTGCTTTGCTGTCTCCTGAAATGCTGTTTGGGTCCACCCACACAGCTTTCTATTGGCCTCTGTTTAGACGTTTCATTTAGTTTTCTAGAATGCTGGAATGTGAGGAGCACGTTGTAATTACGTCCCAGCTGTGCCCGTTACCGACTGTGAGGTTTAAGCTCCTAAGCCTCAACTTCTCCATCTGAGCAATGGAAATCATGACAACTTCCTCCTGGGGTTGCAGTGAGATGACATAGGGTGCTATGACATAGGGATCATGTAGCAGTGTGCCAGTTAATCTGGCTGGGCTGAATTATGCTTTCCAGAATTTTCTTCCTGTATTCTTGGGTGAGCTTTGGAGGATGGAAGGGGAGTAGCAGTCATATTGTAGCTCAAACACACTGTAGCTTATCTGCAGGCTTACCTCATTGGCCATGTCCACAATTGCTTCTGTTCCTCTGGGTCCCCCTTCTGTTTCTCAGATTCCCGAGCAGGTGGCATGTCTAGCTCCTTGATGAAGAATCCAAGCTTCCGCAAGATACCATAACATCAAGTACAGAGGCAACAGCAACAGATAGGTTCCAGTCCATTCTTGCAAGCTCCAGCTTGCACGTGTGCCTTCTGGCTTGCCCAGGCTCTCTCTCACTTTACATGCATATTCTGTTCCCCACTGTTTGGCTTGAGGACTTCAATCCTTAGCTTCAGATCTGAAGACAGCTGTCTAACAGGGACTGCTTAACCAGGTTTCTGAAGCTTGTTCTCTGTGTATCTCCCTCCTCTCAAGTACCCTTCCCCTCCAATTCCAGACTCCCCCATTGAGTATAGCTCCATGTGTTTGAGCTATAATTCTTAAACAAATTACCAGAATAGTAAGCCTGCAGATAAGCTACAATGAGTCTGAGCTATAACATGACTGCTACTTCCCTTCCATCCTCCAAAACTCATGGAAGAACCTTCTCTTGTAGTCCACCCTAAGCCCAGAAAGTCATATCTAAAGCTAGAGATCACCAGCTCTGATCTCTCTCCCCTTAACTCAGTGATGGTTGTGCTATGCATGGGCTATCCCTCCTGATCTGTGTGTGGAAAGTGCTTCCAGACAGAAAGCCAAGTTATTCATGGAGCTCCCCTTGTTTCCTTTCTCTCTTTAAGGATCACAGTTCTAAGCTGTAGACTGTCTAATGCATGAAGATCGTTGTTTCATACATTTTGTTCAATCCTTCAATTGTTTCTGGATAACTCAATGGAAAGCAGAAGCTCCACCTTCCTTCTTGAGCCCAAATAACCACATGATGTTCCATGTTTCTGTCTTCTTAATGTGGGTGCTCTCCCTGGGTGCTCATGTCCTTTTCCAACACGCTGTGGCAAAGGATAGGGCAATTTAAACTCCTTTGGGAGGAAGGAACCACTTTCTAATTAAAGTCCAAATTGAAAACTGCTTCCCTACTTTGGGAAGAAATATGAATCTGTGATACTCTGACTTCCTGTGGATAAATATCATTAGGCAGTCTCCCCTTTCCTGGCTGTGGCAGCTCAGAATGCATTTATTTTTCACATTTTCATGCCCGTTAGTGTGGAAGTTGCACATCTTTTCATGTGTTCTCTTTTAGGACACAGTGGTCAACCCAGAAAGTCATATCTAAAGAAATGTGTCTCTAAAAGGCCTCTTTGTCTTGCATTAAGGCAGACTACTGTAGGAATAACACCAAGGACTAATATTACACAGAATTAAGATTGCAAAGACTTTCACATCATTGTTTTATTGAATCCTCACCATTACTCTGTGAATTAGGCAAGACAAAAATAACAAATTGTTCAGATTCATAGGAAAGGAATTAAGAGTGAAAAACTCTAAAATTCTGGTTCAGATGACTTCACAGTTTTGAGTCCCTTTGGTGCCATTTATATGAGTGTACCTTAAATGGCAAGTGCTTCATATCATGGTTAACTTAATAGAAATGCAATTTCGCTGTTTTGACTGTCTTAATTTTTAAAGAAACAGCCTATGTTAATTCAAGTGTATTGCAAATGTGTTCTGTCTTTGTATTCAGTTAATCTTACCTGTGGAGAGTTAGACTTTTCAGATCATGAGTCCCAAAACCAAGAGTCCCAAGGTGGCGGCTTAAACAAATTCCCAGTATAGCTTCTGGAGGGAAGCAAATTCCAGTATGCAGACATTACAAGCCTTACTGACTACTGCCCATGATAAGAATGGCCAACGTTAACTCTAGCTGTAGAATAAGAAACAAGGTGAGTCTTTCCGGAGACCCTGGGTAAAATAGTGTAGTAGACATTGCGGCTCTTTTTCTTTATAAATTATTCCTCAAATTCCTAATGTAGGAGAGTAACTTTTCTTGAAGCCTGGAAAAGATACTTAGTCAATAATCCATCCATGAATCAATCAATCTGAGTACCTGCCATGTACCAAGCTCCATGCCACAATCTGAAGCTGTGGATTCTAGGGGTAAAGTAATACATCATTATCGCAGGTTCCAGCAGATAATGAGGAGAGAAATTCTCATTCTGTGATCCTGTTGCTGAGTGAGATTTTGTTACTTAGTGGCGACTGAACTTCGTGCCAGGACATCCTCTTAGGGATCCCTAAGAAGGCTGTCATCTCTGGGGTCTACGAACAGGGACATTGAGTCTTCTTTTTGTCAGTTCTATGTATGCCACAGGAGAACTTTGAGCACTCTAGGTGGCTGAAAGAGGACACGGGCTAAAAGGAAACAGATGAACAAGCTGCACCCCTAGTATTGGGAGAGAAACATACCAATAGCAGAAGAAAAGCCTACGTAAATGGAAGATCCTGATTTAACAACAACAACAACAACAACCTTACTGTTAACTGTCATTGATGGTACATCTAATGGAAGTCAAGCATTGTGTCAGATACACCACAATCACACAAGATAACTATGATTATTCAGTTTTGCAAATAATAATATCGAGGCTCTGGGAGGTCAAATTACTTTCCCGAGGTCACAGACTTAGTGAATGTGAGAATTGAATTGGATTCCATATCTTTCTGACCTAAAGTCACTACATGGAGCCCCCGCTGGTGATATTAAATAATATTGACTGACTGTGTGCCTACTCAGTGATGATATTTTAGTTGATCCTGAATATGTTACACCTATTGATTTCTCTCTCTCTCTCTCTCTCTCTCTTTTTATTAACAGTGTCTTCTGATGCACTCAAGTCTGCATACTTAGAAGTGGGCAGTTTGTGTACAAGTCTACAGGGTTTCTAGTGTAGAGATTGCTCCCCGAAAGGGTGAGAAGCCAAAATGGAAAATTTAATGAAATAATCTTAGCCAGAGAGCAGCCATTCTAACATTACTTAGCTTTATCGTGTTTTTCTAGCAGCTCACTTTAATTCACCCTCTAGTCGTTAGCCAAGGACAGAACTGTTTTCCCAGAGATAGCTACTGATAATTTACAACCCCCTTCCCCAAGTACTGTTTACTTGTCTGCTCCAAGGTTGTCTTTTAGCCATAAAAAGACAGGATGACCTAATCTATCGTAAGTAGCCCTTTGAGACCTTTGTGACACAGACAGACCCCATCATCATGGCAGCAGTCATGTGACTAGCCCACTCATCTTGCTGTCCATCATTATGACCTCAGTACCTGCGCTTACCTACCCCTTCCTGATGACGTAAAACAGACCACCACCAATCATTTTAACGACCCACACCCCCACACCAAATGGAAGGTTTAAAACGCATTTGACCTCAAGCAGCTGCTTCTCTGTAAGCTTGGCTCCCTCCCCAAATGAGGGAGGTGGGTTCCCCTTTTCTTTCTCTCTCTAACATACTTTCTAAATCAGCTATGTTTTCCCATTTAATTTCTTGGCAATGCTTTGCATCTTACCTGTGGCACTGGCTCAGCACACAGGCCCGCTGTCCTAACATTTTTGGAGACCTAACACTCCCCTTTGTGAGTGAGGAACTTTGGACCCCAAAAAGTGGGCAATCCCAAATAAAGCAACTTGGGCTCTTTGTGTCAAGAGCACTGACATGAAAGACAAGTGAATAAATGTTAGTTTTCAGTACAAAGGGGCAAAGGGAAGAGGTGAGGAGCAAAAGATGGTAGTGGGAGAAAAAATAGTTATGAGACTATTTATATCTTCTCTGCAGGCTTCTCTCTGCTGTCTGGCTGGGCCTGGTCCTGAATCAGTAGCTGCAGGCATTGGTTGGCATCTTTCCTTGCTCAGTAAATATGTTCAGTGGGTAGGGGAAAATGATGATTTCCCATTGCACTGTTATTAGAAATTGAAGTCCCCATATAACAGAAGCAATTTTTGGGTCCTGTTGAGCTGCAGTTTGCTACCTTGTGAAAAAGAAAGGCTGTGCAGAATATATACCTTGAGTATGACAAATTCAATCTTTAAATTCTCAAAATTTACATGGTTTTTCATTTAAAGAGATAAGTTGTGTGTGTGTGTATGTATGCATGTGTGTTTGTGTGTGTGTATAAAATTAGGAATTCAGAAATTTGGGAAATTAGGGTAACCAAATTTGCTAATATTGTTATTCTGTCTTGGATGATTTGTGCACAAACATATATAGTATGCATATTATGCTACACACACACATACACACACACACACACACACACACACACACACATATGGAGAGAGACAGAGAGAGAGAGAGAGAGAGAGAGAGAGAGAGAGAGAGAGAGAACCTTTGTTTAGCTCAGGACAATGAAAGGAGACAGGCTCCTTGTGCTTCACAAAAATGTTAGAAAAAGAAGTCTTCTCTAATAGACGCTTATTATTCTTACCAGTTTATTGCCCTCTCCCAGATGTTGCTTTATTCATTTGTGGTTCAGCAATGAGCCATCTGAAGGCACCAAGCCTCAGATACAGCGCAGGTCAGGTCTTGGATTCTCAATTTAAGCTAAGGTTACTATTTGTCCACAGGCTGATCTTATTTTGGCCTTGGGCCTCCAGGCCTGTGCTCATTTTTGTGGCAATAAGCAATTCCCTTCTAGAGGAATCTGGCCTGAAGGGATCTCATTCTTAAAGAAGTCTGAGTGGGTACAGGGAAGGTGGCCCGAGGGACGGATGTCAAAGAAGACATTGATGGCCATCTGGCCCAAGGGCAAATCATGTCTGATTTCTTCCTTCATTCTCACCCGTCTTGTGGCGAACATTTAACAGTAGGGAATGTGGCAAGAAATCACACGTGCTCCCTACCTTCAAGGAGATGAGGGTCTAATAAAGGAGATGGTCTTGCAAAAGAACAACTTAGGTGCCATGAGATGATTGCCATCATATGGGAATGGGCAAAAATACATAAAACTATTTTGTGGGGAGAGAGCTATTCACCCATCATCTTTTTCCAAAACCCTAGACCTTCATTCCCATGAGTGTTCCTTCTACCTTTTCCTTTGTCCCGTCATCCCTCACTCTTGACTGTCTACTTTAGTGCTCTCAATTTCCACAATACTGTCTTGTTTTAGGAAGCCCCCATCTCCCACATGAAAGTTCCTGGTTGTCTCCCAGTTTCTCATTGCCTTCCTCTGTATCCCCCTCCGTATTTAATTCTTCAGTGGGTCCCCACTGACTTTAGAGAGATACCAGGTCCTGACTGTTGTCATGTTCCTTGGTTCTCTCCCATTAATCCTGTAATGTTTACTGAGCACTTACTATATGCCAGTGCACTCTGTAGTGCTGGGAAAGTTGTGGCATTTGGCTGGGATCGTCATCAAATATAATTCAGTCATCTGTCAAATAAATCCAGAACCTTCTCTCACTATTCAGTGGGTTTGTTGGGATAATGAAATGAGGTACCTGTGAGAATACTTTTAAAACACGACCGTGTACAGGTAGGGCTTGCCATGGCGTATCACAGGATACTTTAGAATCTTAGGGAAGTGTTATCTCTTGGGCATAGACAAGAAGACTCTAATACGTTGAAAAATAATTTTTGTTTCTGACAGCTTCTCCTTGGGCAGCTTAGTGATGAGGGAGATCGCAGTTTCAGTACTTAGTCGGTTAGGGTTGCTATAACAAAATACCACGAGTGGGTAGTTTTTCAAGAACCAAAATTTATTTCTCATAGTTCTGGAGGCTGAAAGTCCAAGACCAAGGTGATGGTGGATTGAGTCTGGAAAAGGTCCACTTTCTGGCTCACAGCTGGTGCCTTCTTGCTGTCTTCACATGGTGGAAGGGGTCAGGCAGCACTCCGAGGCCTCTTTCCCTAGACCACTCGTTCTGTTTCATAAGAGCGCCGTCCCCTCCATGACCTAATCACTGTCCAAAGTTCCCATCTCTTGATACTATCACCTTGGGTGATTAGGTTTCAACATATAAATTTGGGGAGGATACAAACATTCAGATCACAGAAGTCCTAGACATGCCATTTGCTAGCTCTGTAACCTTGGACAAGTTTCTCAGCCTCACTAAGACTGAGTTAGTGGCTCTGTAAAAAGAAGATTATAAGAACATCCACAGTTTGTTGTGATGTTTCAACTGAAGATGTAGGGAAAGTCTTTGACTTGGCATCTGGCATGTAACAAATGCCCCATAAATGCCAGCTATTGTTATTTCCCTTTCTGAAACACAGGTGTTTCACGGGGCCAGTGCATAATCAGGAGCGAGAAAGGAGAATTTGTAAACACGCGAATGTATCCTTATTTACATCTTACTGACATCTGGAGAACTATGGCCTCTTTATTCCCCTTTTTCCTCCCATGTTCCCAAACTCTGAAGTCCTTTATTACTGCAAAATATGTCAAGAATTAAGAGTCTGAAGTGGAAGGAAACAACCTCAGAGAGGAAAAAAAATCCATCTGCGAAAGTCAGTTCCACACAATGCAAATCTACGAAACAGAGGATCATTAGCTGAGCAATTCTCAGGAAGGTCTGGCCCAGGTGTGGGCTGACGAAAACGACCCTGCTGTGTGAACAAACAGGGCAAAGGTTCACAACTTGTAAAGTGCAAGCCCCTTCCTCGTGGAGGACACATGAAAAATGCTGACTTCTTGGACAGAGAAAGTATGCTGTTTGGTTTGAAATATATATGTGCACATGTATATATTTGCCCCTCTTGGGTCTTATCAAAAAGACCATATATTTAAAAGATTTAACTTCTCCCCAATCCGAATCGGGGCTGTGTCTAAGTGAACGGTGCCCCGGGACAGATGGATGGCTGATCCCTCTCTGAAAGTGCTCTCCTGAGACGCCCTTCGGAAACCCCCGCCTGACGACAGAGCGGGAGAGGGAACTGCTGAGATTGTTCAAGCAAAAGGAAACATGTTTTATTTACAACATTACTAATAAATCTTCCCTCCTGCGCTTTAGGCCCTTCTTTGAGTGGGCTCCATGAAATCTCGTAAGAGAGAGATGGTGTTGCTGGAAATGCCTGTCTAGGAGACGCACCGGAACAGCACGCCTGGGAAAAGAGCTGCCTAAGTGAACCCAGAGAGTCTTCGAGGCAAGAGCACCTGCCTTGGCTCGTCTCACTCGCTCAGTCCTTTCCGTTTCCACACCTCGGAGATGAGGCTTGCTGCCTGTCGAGCACAGGGCCACTCCCCGATGGGTGCATTCGTTTCCTTCCTGCTTTTCTATCTACCCCTTGCTTTCCTCAACCATCCTTCTCTGTCGGTTTTCTTCCTTCTCAATTTTTCCCCTTTTCTAGCTCTCGTATCACATCCATTTCTTCTCAATCAGTTTTCTTGAGTTTTTAAAAACGGTATTTACTCTTCGTGTTATTCCATACTTTACTCATTCCCTTCGCATGCCTTCATCGAGGGAGGAAGAGATGGCTCCTTGAACAGTTAACTGGGATGGCTGACATTCTCATGTTGTGACCTGTGCAGCATCAGAGAATGTTGGGTCGGTATGCTGCTCTGTTGTTTATTTTGTCTTTAAAAAGAAATATGACTCGACCTGTATGATGGCCACTTGTATACCTAACCCTGAATTGAACCCCACATCTTTAAAATGACAAATAAATAAATAAATGTTACCCACAGGTTTAGGGTAATTCTGATGATAGTTATACCTTGCTTCTGTTTGTTTGTTTGCTTACTGCTCACAAATCTTTCTTCTTTCTTAACCTCTTTAGTCTTTATGTAGGCCTTCCAGAGACACTATTCCATGTATGTAGACTACGGCAGACTTCTGGATCCGAGATCACTCAGATGACCCAGACGTGGTACCTGAAAAACAAAAGATGGTTGATAATACCATTCAGTTTCACTAACATTTACTGACTGAGTCATGTGTCACGGGTACTACATACTCATAGACAAAGAAGCTGCAGGTTTGTCCTCTAGGAACTCCTAGTCTATCATAGACAAGGTCAATGCAAAGTGCTACATGATAAGCTGCCGGCATAAACAAAGGGCCACTGCAACATAGAGGAAAGATCGATTTTTAAAAACTTTTCTTTTTGGGGGGTGGGTTACGGGTTTATGAATAATCAAAGATAACAGAGGAACTGGACTTTAAGAATGGTCAGGATTTCTATGCATTGTGTTGGGCAGGGCACTTATGCAAAGAGAACATCCTGAAAAAACGGAATGAAGTCACAAAATAAATGTTTATTTCTTGCCATTAGTTAGCAGACTAGTGTGAAATAAGTGAATCAGTATTGGTGGGAAAATAACACAATAGAAGGCCAAACTATTTGACTGCAATGATTGTGAGGATTAAGGCTTTGTTATATAGGCAATATGCTGTGGAAGAACTCTGGTGAGGTCCCTACAGAGGGGCCCGAATCATGTATTACCCTATATTATAACCGTCTTCCTTCTTATGATAGTAGGGACGATTATTCCATTTTGACTACTTTTTAAGTGAGACTTAGCCAGCTGTTTTGTATTTGTTCATGTAAGGAGATCTACATTTTTCCCTCAGGGAGAACGATAGCATCTGCAAATCCTCTTCTCTTCTGGCGTTTTGGTCTTGCTAAGGACCAATGAGATGGAACTCCAGGGACTAGTTGTGAACATAAACTCTAGGTTAGTTGGTAGTCGAGCTCTGTTATGTGTAAGCCTACAAGTATTCCGGGAAATGTGGACACAAAGTTTTTCATCTTCGGGTAAAAGGGCAAAAAAGAATTGGGGGAATGTCTAATTATAATTCAGGCATTACATTCAATAGAAAACAAAAGGGTATGAGTAAATCCATTGACTTGCAATTTTATTTCTTCATCTCCTGATATCACTATCTCATTACAATAAAAATGACCAAAATGTGGGTCTGGCCTCGAGGGCAGAATCTTTCTCATTTGGAGCAGATTCCCAAACCCATTCTTGTACATTGGAGTAGAGGAAGGCTTAGGGCAGAAACTGGTGGAAAAAAAGAACTATTAAGATGCAATGACTGTATTCAAGGTGAGAGATGGGTAGTAGGGAGGAGGGTGAGTATAGCAAAAGAAGAGACTCCAGAAATATTTCAAGAGGTCAGATTGATAAATTAGTCATTCGTTGGGAGTGGAGGGTCAAGGAAGAAGAGGACTCAGAGAAGATTCGGAGGGTTGTAGATTTTAAGAAGCAGTTAGTGCTGTCATTTGAGGGGATGGAAAACTCAGGAGGGACAGAAAGGACCACTGAAGGAAAGGACCTAAGTTGGGTTTGGGACATGTTGGCAATGGCGTGTCTTAGAGCACAGTCCAACAGAGACATGGGGGAGAACCAACAGAAACGTGTGCCCGGGCTCCCAAGAGGTGAGAAGAGAGGTTGGGCATGAAGAAAGAAAGACTTGGGGACAATTCACACATAAGTAATGAAGCAGAAATAGAAAAGCATCGGCCTCTGAATCTAAAATTAACTGCCTCGGTGAAATTGGGCAGATTGGCAGTTGATCTCTCGGGACCTCCGTGTCTTGGTCTGAAATCTCCCGGTTTCCTTCGGCAAACCCTGTTGAGCAATAGAAAGCAATGCTGGCAGGCAGAACCCTTTCCAAGCTTTGCATCCCGCCTCTGGATTTGTGCATCAGACTCAGGGAGGAGAAAGACTGAAGTTTGTAGGCTGACTTCTTTGTGAGAGCGCTGATGACTCGCTGTTTAGAAAACCGTTTGTCAACCTGGAAAATGACTTCAATCTTCAGTTTCAAACAGTCTGATGTATTTCAAGGAAAAAAAATAATCGTACCCCCAATAAAAAACAGCATCATCAACAAACAACCTCCTCCAGAAAGTGCAGTTCATATTTGCAAAATGGCGCCAGTCCCTTTGGGTCAACTTAAGGGTGTGAAGCCTGTGAGGTCACCAAAGTGCTTGATCCAGGCGAAGTTCGAAAAACACAACCAAAGACACGTCGAATTCCTCTGTCAGCATTTGGCCTTAGCGAGCTTCAAGTTATAGCTCCCCAAAGAGAGCTTCGACGTCCGCCGGAGACAACCCCACGCAGTGCTTGGTGTGGACTGGGGGGCGACTGACGCCCCTGCTCTCCGATCTCAGCTGCTGGGGCGGCCAGGTGGGCCTCAATCAGACCCACTCGACCTGGGCTCCAGAGGGGCCCAGCGCGTGGATTACAAGCAGGCCACCTGTGCCGTCCATCAGCGCGAGGAGCCGGCGATGGGCGAAGGGGCGCAAGAAGCCTTGGGGAGCCGTGTCTGCAGAAGCAAGTCCTGGGAAGACCTGTTGGAAAAGCGCGCACGTGGCGAGAAGGAACCGGTAGGAGCGAGGGGCCGTGAGCCCCACAGGCACAGCTTCCGTCGAAGGAAACTGGATCGGGTCTGCCCTGTTGCTGCTAAAGGGGTGGGCGGTTTGCCTTGGGAGGCTTTCGTTGGCTTGTTGGCTTTGAGGGGGCCTCAGGAAGGGCCTCTGTCTCGGGCAGAGCGCCAAGCCTCACCCAGCCGCCCCAGCCGTCGAGGGCACGACCCGGCGTCCACGGCCGCGCCTCTCCTGCGCGTGGCGCGCTGGGGGGGGGCAGGGGTCCCGCCCGCGCCCCGGCAGCGCCTGGGGATCCCCGCGGGTCTGCTGGCCGGTGAGGCCGGGAATGTGCCTGAC
>NW_007245627.1:107723-128111 GCF_000164805.1 Carlito syrichta
GACAGGCTGAGCCACCGAGCCGGAAGGGTTAGGGCAGACAAAGGTAGATCGGAGTTGGGAGTTTGCCAGCCAATCCGCCGTCCTCGACCTCCCCGGAGGGCTTCACAAGCCTGCAGGGGACAGCGCGGCCCTAGCCAGGTTCTGAGGGAATCCATCTGGGACCAGGCTGGAGTGGTTTCAGTCAGGCCACTAGGGTCGGAGTCGTCCAGCTTTTTTTGGAACAGAATGGAGACGCGGCCCTAAACGTCTGAGCACCAAGGCGGGGACAACCGATGCTGGACTTGACTGGCAGGGGGCGGGAGGGAGGGAGCGGGGACAGGGCGCCCTCCCCCCCCCCCCCCCCCCCCCCCGGAGCCATGTCCACCCCGGGGGCAGAAAGCCCGGGTCTCACAAGAAGCCCAGACCCGACCTGCATGCAATTTACTTCTGTCGCAGATCCTCACAAGCATCCAACAACTCTACAATTTAAAAAAAGAATATGGATTCCTGTATCTTACACACAGTTTGATTTAGTAAAGGGAGCTTACACACCTGTGTGTTGGAGGGAGCGGTGGCTCGTTTGGTGTGTCAGCTTGGCTAGGCCAGGATATCCAGGTATTTGGCCAAGCACTAGTCTCCATATTGCTATGAAGGTACTTTTCAGATGAGATTAGCATTTAAATCAGTAAATCTTGAGGAAAGCAGATTATCCTTCATAAGGTATCCTAGCCTCATCCAGGTAGTTGAAGGCCTTAGGAGGAAGAAGACTGACCTCCCCTAAGGAAGAAGGAATTCTGCCAGCCCGCCAGCCTACCGTGCAGATTTTGAACTTGTCAGCCTCCACAACTGTGTGAGCCAATTTCTTAAAATAAATTCTTTAGAGAGAGATTTATTTTAAGAAATTGGCTCATCTGATCGTCTCACATTACACACACACACACACACACACACACACACACACGTATGTATATGGCACAAGAGAGAAGGTATATATGTGCATTCTGTTGGCTCTGTTTCTCTGAAAACTCTGACTGTTACACTGTGCTATATCCACCTTGGTGATTCACAAACCTTTGATACAATTTTGCTCTACAGAGTGAAAGAATTTAGTTGAAGTATAAAATCACAGCTATGGGTGACTGTGAAAATGCAGCACTCTCATACTCTCCAATCCCAGGAAATGTAGAGAGATTCTAGGGAGAACATACTTGCCACCATACACAAAGTGAGTGTTCAAGCTAATGCTACTGAGATTTTAAGGGAACAGGGTAATAATAACTAATATCTAATTACATCAAAGACTACCATAACCTATAGCTCTTCCTGAAACTCAATTTTCTTTGCTTTTTAAAAAATATAAATAAAACTGTCTTCCAAAATTAGACTTAATAACAAACTCATGTAATTAGAGGTCCCAGTTATCAGATTTTGCACGGATGCTTCCTTCAACGTGTATAGAAGATATTACAAGAATAAAATCTGTATAGATACGGATATAAATACAGGTATATTTATCTCGACCTATATGACCAGCTGTGAGGATTGCTTAAGAGTCAATCTTTGGGATGATCTCTCTCTCTGCTATTATTCATCCTGTTGCCAACAAATATCGCATTTTTAAAAACCTGTCGTGTCACAAATACTCCCTTTCAGACATGCAGCACATGCTTACTGAGGACCTCCTCAAGTCTTATGCTGGGCTTGGCCACAGAGAGAAATGATGCTACCCCTGTCTGGGAAGAAGCCATGGCATTCGTGGAAAAGGGAGATGACATGAAATAAATAGCCACGGTACTATGTGGCTACAAGTTGTGAAAACTGTGGGAAAATGCCACACAAAGCAAAGAAGGGAGTGGCCGGGGGCGATTTTATGGAAGTGTTGACTCTGTAAACTGGGTTTTGAAAGATGAGAAGCAGTTTTTCAGGTGAGAAGGGAGAAGAAAAGGGGGTGGAGGCAGCGATGGTGAGTGAGCTCAGCAGTCAAGAAACATCGATGAGTTTAAAAGGACAGGACTGGGCAGGTTCTGGATGTGGATCCAGAGGGAATGGAAAGAGTTTGCATAAAAGACAAATGCATGTCTTTTATTAAGTATGTAATTTAAATACAGGGTACTTGCTGGGCTCAGTGGCTCAGCCTGTCATCCCGCGCCTTTGGGAGGCTGAGGTGAGTGGATTGCCTGAGCCCACGGGTTCGAGACCCGCCTAGGCAGGCGAGACCTCATCTCTACAATAAATCAAAAAAATTAGCGAGGCGTGGTAGCGCGCGCCTGTAATTCCGGCTACTCGGAAGGCTGAGGCGCAAGGATCACTGGAGCCTGGCAGGTCGAGGCTGTGGTGGCCGGGAGCAGCCACTGCACTCCAGTCTGGGCGACAGAGTGAGACTCCAACTTAAAAAAAATAAATAAATAAATACAGGGTACTTTATGTAGTTGGGTCAGTAGAAATGGTGGTCTATTTAAGGAGGGGATACATTTGGCAATTTTAATGTCCCTTTCAAATCTATAAACCTGTGCCAATGTAGGCTGAGAAATCTAATGAAATGAACAAAGCTAAAGATTTAAGACACATTGGAAGAAACACAGGAAAAGAGATCATTTGTTGTTTTTTGGCATGAACATTGAACACTTTCTGACCAAAGGGAAATTCTGGCGAAAGGAAAAAGTTGCATCAATGGTTCCAGTTAAATAAACTAGGAGAAAGGAACACGAGCATTCACTACTGCTTCCTCCTGAAAGTCTTTCAAAATGACCCTGACTGAATGAAAAACAAAAACCATAATGTCAAAGACAATGGCAGAGGGAGTGATGGCAGAAGAGGGATATCAGCAAAGTTTGGGGAACGGGAGGCAATGGGCCCATGGGAACCCCTGACCCGGCGAGAGAATGTAGAAGCTACGGCTGGTGGAATGGAAACTGAATGAGGAGGAAGCCAGTCTGTGCCCCCTGAACTCTGGAAGTGCTCACAAAAAGAAGGGTTGCCAGAAACCCCTGAAATCTAGAGTCAGAAGGAAGGCTGGGAGCAGGGTTGGCTGAAATCATATAAGGTCTCAATACCATGAACCAAAGGGAGAAGGCAGAGGGAGAAGGCTACATATGAAGTAATCAGAACTTAAACCCACTTCTCTGTTCTTTGTGGTGGGCCTCTGACTTCCCTTACTAGGCAGAAGATGGAAGCTTAATCTCAGAAGAATGTGACCCAAAGAAGCTCTGACTGACCCGGGGAAACCTAAACACAGCTGGAGACAAGGGTGAGCCACCAGGCAAAAAACCAGGGGAACCTGTAAGAAGGACATACCGCTGTCCTTCCTGCTTCTCTTCCTCAGCTTCCAGAAAGCTGGCATCCAGGTTGGTTGCCCATCTCTCTCCTCTCTTCCCCATCCCTTTTGCCCTTGGACTCACCTATCCAGGCAGGAGATTAGAGAACTTCTCTCTGGAGAAACCAAGGAATAAGAGGTAAAGATACTGAAAACCGTGGAAGTACCCTGGAGAAGGCTGTTCACCACCATCGCGTTCTTCAGAGAGATCCCTCAGATATTTGCTAAGATTGTCAGTGCCTTACCTTTAAATATGAGTGGCAATGAAGAATTGCCAGACTTCTGAAGAAAACATCTAACCCGAATAACACAGGTTAAAAAAGAAGTAATAAAACAAACAAAGAGCTAGACGAATACAGAGGTAATGAAGGGAACAGTAAAGAAAACAGTAAAAATCGTTAATATACTTGGAAAGATGAGATGATGCTCTAATAAATAAATAAATAAAAAACATTCGTTATTAAAAATAAATATTAAAAAATTTTTATATAGTAAACTGGACCATGAGTAAATAAAAGTTATTTGTAATACAAAGTTAACTTAAAGGGGCAGAATTCTTGAGAGAAAGCTTAGATGTTGAAGATACCCAATATCTGTCTAATAAATGACCCAGAAAAAGTGAGAGTAGATGGAAAGGAAGAAATAAAAGAAAGACTTTTCTGAGCTGAAGGGACTCCCAAGTCTTCAAATGAAAATGTCTAACTTAGGACTATTGAAAAGTGAGATTTTAGATATATATATCTCTATATATGTCAATATATAATATTTAATATGTCATAATATATAATATATGTATTATATGTATTATATAATACATATATTATATATTATGACATATTAAATATTATGTATTTATATGCTTTTTAGAACTTCACAAATAAAGAAAAAAGGCCACACGCTTCTGAAGAAAAAAGAGCAGTAATCCACAGAGAGGAAGAGAGGAGGAGAGACAGAGACAGTTAGAAGAAGAACAATATATAAGCATTCTAAGGACATAAATTTTGAAACTAGTATTCAGTATTTTTCAAACAAGAATAAAAACTAAAGCGTTCATCGTATCCAGACAATGTTACGACTACCATGTGTTCTCTCTTGAATAACATTATTCAAGTTGGTGTCTATTAAATTAAAAGATGGAGAAGTGGATAAGCAAAATGCAGCATGCTATTCAATCGTTTAAAGGACGGGGATTCTGATACAGGTGGCAACAGGACTGGACCTTGAAGACATCATGAAGCATGGAATAAGCCAGGCACAGAAAGACAGCTGTTGCAGGACTCTACTTGCCTGAAGTACTGAGCATAGTCAATTCAGAGAGCCGAGCTGTGGTGGTCAGGAGCTGAGGAGAGGGGAAGTGGGGAGTTGCTATTTAGAAGGCATGAAGTTTCGGTTTGGGAAGATGAGAACGTTCTGGAGATGGATGGTGGCGATGATGGCACCACAGTGTGAGTGTCTAGTCCATGCCACTGAACCGCGCAAGCAATTAAAAATGGTTAAAATGATGACTTTTATGTTACATGATGTCGCCATAATAAAAGAAAGAAAGAACCTATGAAAGGAAAATGTATGCTATAGGAAAAGAGTAGCGAGTAAGTAAATATGCCAGGAAAACAGATAGTTATATCAAAATATCTTCTAATTATGAGGCAGTATAACTTAATGCTGTTCTTTAAAAAGAATTTTTAAAATAGAAAAGAAATGCTTTTTTAAAAAGTTTTATTTTTGCTTTAATTTTTTTAATGGAGTATATTGAACCCGATTAGCATGGATTCCGCAGAAATTTTTAGCTGCCTGAAAGCGGGATATGAAAAGCAGATGGTGGGAATGCCCCAAGGCTGTTCACGGGATAGTAGAAGACCAAGAGGGTGGGGGAATCTTGGGAGTTGGTGAGACCATGTTGATATGGCCAGTCATTGTTTGATTTCCATGGGGAAAAGCTAAAAAGAGTCGGTCTAATGTTGGTGTCTAATGAGCTGATTTGGAGGAACCATTGGATGAGAAGGAAGCGAGGGGCATATCCAGTGGGAATGGCAGAGTACAGTAAAGGTATGGAAGGCTGGGTCCAGAGAGGAGCACTTCAGGTTTTCAGACCCTGACCCAGAACAGCTCTATTATATCATGAGCCCAAAGTGTTGATTTCTGAGAGAGAGTGGATTTGGAGGTGTTGGAGTTGAGGGAATCAAGAAACCATAAAAAGATGATGGGATAAAGGGATGCCAATCTTACCTGTGATGCCACTGATGAGGGTGCGTAGACATGTGGCGGCCAGGAAGGCTGACACAGAACGTGAACTCTTGGAAGGCGAGGGCAGCTTCAGGAGAAAACGGGGAGAGAAGTCGCGAGCAAGAACTAGAACAAAAGGTAGGGAGAAGCAGCAGCCTCTGTTCATCCGCTTTTGTGGAAGGTGCCGACCATATCGTGTTTCCAATGTCACAGTAACTTGACCGTATTTGGAGTCATGAGTGCGTATTGCAAAACCAGGCGCATAGTCTGTTCCTGTGATAGGTTGAGCCATGGGAAATGTCAATATCATATGGTAACCCGAATAGAACTTTCAGGGTTTCCTCATTTCCCATTATTAGAGAAAAAAGAGAAGTTTTGGAAATATTTCACACATTTTCAGTATGTCATTTTAGGTACTTGCCTAGCTCAAATTCTTTTTCTAATACAGTACAGAAAACATTTCTCTTACATATGGCTATTAGTATACACCGCAAGTGGGATGAAAATAGTAAAGGTGTTTGTCTTATTGTACTTCCATATCCCAGCTACTCAAAATATTTCTTTAAAAAAAAAAAAGCTTTAGGAAAATTCTAAAAATAGGTTCTTCAAGTGTTTTGTTTGTGGACCCAAATGAAAATGCAAGAAAAACAGTCTAATGAGAAATATTTCAACTTTTGATTGAGTTCATTTGCTGTTATCAGATTCGAATAACATGTATTAAGTACTTGAGCATTTTCTACTTACCAACTCATGTACTACATTCTTAGATCATTTTCATTAATCTAACAGCAGATCTTTATGTAGCCTTACACTATTGTTTACATACTATTTCCTTATTCTACAGATGGAGAAACAGGTTCAGAGAAGATAAATGTCTTAGACACATGGGACAAAGAAAGTGTGGAGCCAGGAATTGAACCCAGTTCTCTTGACTTGAAGTCTTATGATCTTTCTGACATTTCATGATCCTTCTGTCTAAATTTCTAAAGGCAAGTGAAAAATTACATCTAGGGTAAGATAAAAGCCCTGTGAAGAGAGGGGAGAGGAACAGAATAGATACTTATTATTTAATTTGGCTATCATAGATAACATTGCCATCTTCTGTTATGTAGAAATTTAATTATATGAATGCATGATATTATACATGTCATAATTTTGAGCCAGAGGATTCTGTCATGAGGAGAGGTGGCAAAAAAAATCATCACAGTATTCTGGATGATGGGAAGAGGATGGTTTAAAGGAATGGCATAGACGTAGGAAGGAGGGAGAAGCAGAATGCAAGGGGCATGTTGCCTTGACCTCTGCGAGGTTTAAGTTTGGGAACATGAGAAATGTGTGTGCCTGTGTGTGTGTGTGTGTGTGTGTGTGTGTGTGTGTGTGTGTGTGTTCCCTATGACTTTTAACATAAAATTTGACACTGTTGAGGAAGTACAATTTATATAAAATGACTTCCATATTTCCCTATTATAAAATTTGAATCATATAACATTTGCTAAACACGCTATGGACATATTGAAAAATTATTTCTTCAATTAAGTATCATCAAAGTTTAAATATTAAGTGATTTGTATCTGACTTTTAGAACACATCTGTTCTAAAAGCAACATGCTCTTGTCCTTTAGTGATATGAAACTGCAGGTCTATGTAAAGTTTATGGCTTGTGATTCCTTTGAGAATGTGATGAAAGCTAAGAAGACTTTGAAAAGAATATAAATAAATGCAAACAAACTTGAGTTTCGTGCCAGGGATTTATGAGCTCCTTGACACCAACTCATGGGCCTCCTAGGGTTAAGAACCACTTAGCACCAACACAGTTACACAGTAACATTTTTTTATGTTCCTCCACCTATGAGAATGTGAGGTAAGGGTGTCATGAGGTGATCAACACATCACTCCACAGCTCAACCCCACCTCCTAATTTATTGTAACTCTCATCCTACAAACTCCCTCTGACTGAAGGTAAGGAGAGGGGCGCCAGAGTCTCTCTGGATAAATAATCAGCCCTTTTAGAGAAACCATTTTGACCCAGCTACTATGGTTTGGAAATTTTTGAATTAGAGACAAGAAATAAAACCTACAATTAAAAAAAACTTCCACGTGATATGAAATAAGCGCTCTTACTCTGTCTCTGAACCTCATTGCATGATTAAGCCACATTTGCCGAGAATGGATCAGGATGGGGTGAGGTTCAGATGTGAGCTGGGGACAAAGAATTAGAGGAAGTCCTTATGCACATTAATTATGATCAAAGCCACTGATTTTACATTTTGACATGCCTATGTGTCTCAGCTGTGAGAGGAGTGGAAATGGAGAAAGCCAGTGTGTTAGTTGCTGCCAAGAATGTTTCTGAGGTCAGTGACTGACAGTGTGGTCCCTTTGAAGTTTACTTCCAGGCTCAGGACTTGAATTGGCATCACGAAAAAGCTTAATTTGTAAATAGAAACTCTGAGTCCATTTCCGGTTTGTGCTGCATTGGATCAAATTAATGGACTGCCTGTTGCATAGTAACTCATCAGTTCTTATACATTTTTCAAATAAGCATTACTATTTTTTTACTAACATACCATTTGCCTGTCCTTCTGGGGATGAGAGAGAATTGCACTTCTCACCCCCTTGAAGTTGGTTGAGACCATTTGATTGTTTATTTTTTAGCCAATGAGATTTAAATGAAATGGGCGGGTGCAGTGGCTCACGCCTGTAATCCAAGCACTTAGGGAGGCTGTGGTAGGAGAATGGCTTGAGCCCAAGAGTTTGAGACCACTCTGAGCAACATAGTGAAAACCTTGTCTCTGAAAAAAAGAAAAATTTGCTGGGCATGGTGGTTCGAGCCTGTATTCCCAGCTACTTTGGAGGCTGAGGCTGAAGGATCACCTGAGCCCAGAAGGCTGAGGCTGCAGTGAGCCGTGATCATGCCACTGCACCCTAGCGACAGTGAGACTTTAACTGAGAAAGAAAGGAAGGAAGGAAGGAAGGAAGGAAGGAAGGAAGGAAGGAAGGAAGGAAGGAAGGACGGAAGGACGGTTGATGTAAGTGAAATGAAATTTAACATTTGTAATTCTTTATCTCGCTCTCCATCCATCTCACTGACCTATGAACTTTCAGATGATGAAATGTTGCCATCTTTGACTCTTCAGTGAGGATGACGTGGGGCAGAAGTCACCGCCAACCTGCAATGAACGCAGGACCAAGAAGAACGTCTTAGTCGTTATGCGCCACTGACATTTAGGGTTACTATGTTACAGCAGCATAACCTCGCTTGGTATGCCTGCTCTTGGTCCATTCTAAACTTACACAACTTTCATTTAAGCCACGCAGACAGATGAATGAGCTGTTGAGCGGTGGGGCAGCATGAAGGGGAGTTAGCCGGGTCTCACTTTTGATCCCTCGCTTTTAATGTTCCTCCTTCGTAGCATCTCAGCCAGTGGTTCTGGGATTATTGGCTATTCTACAAAGCAAATATATGTGTGCAAACATATCCACAGCAATGATGCCTTAGAGAATTCACAGTGGCTGGGCTGGCCTAGTGGCCCAGACAAATAAACACCATTTGCTTCCTCTTTTCTCTCATTTTATCTGAGAGCTGGAGCACGCTCGAGTTTTTCGGCTTCCTCCATTGGGACAGTGGTGACAATGATTCTGTCTCTCTCTGGAGGCCCTATGTCATGGCTAAGTCACTTGTTTACTAATCTGTACGGGTCCTGTTGGGTTGTGAAGTCCCAGAGCCACTTCCTTGTGTATTATCTTCCGTCTCCATGAACAGATGAACTTTTCCATGAACAGAAGAGTCTCTCAGGACCTTAATAAAGTGTGTCCATTATAGACTTGACTACGACGGGAAAGAGGTTGGGAGAAGCACTTTCACCATTAGCAGGAGCAAACTGAACACATTTTGAGAGGCGACAGCAACAGGTGATGAACAAATTCTTAGATGCCAACACGTTATCAGCGCCGTCTTCTAATTTGGCAGAAGATGATATATAGTTAGAGACGCAAATGTTGTCATGGGAAGAACATAGGATCTGGAATAAAAGATCTTGTCTCAAAAGCACTCTCTGCTGCTTAGCAGTTCGAAATACCTGTTTAATCTAAGCCTCAGACTCTTCACCAGTGCCCTTGGCTACAGTGACACCCAACTACCATGGCAGCCATAAAAGTGAATTTCACAAATGGGCCCTCAACCAATGCCTGTTTCATCTTCTTCTTTTCTGCTTAGTAGTTAATATGACTGTAGTTCAGGAGCCCAGACTTCTCTAGTCTTCAGAGGTTACATTTTCCCCAGTCAGCAATAGTCTAAACCTCCATCCTCCCTCATCCAGGAAGTTCAGTCTTTTTTCTGATTCCACTCCTCAGAGACTTCTAGAAGTCCATGAGGAATGCGTATGTATTTCACGAACGTATCCTGGCAGTCCTTTTCATTTAAGTCAGCTGTCTGGTCCCAACTGCTGCCCCGATGTTCCCCAAGTTCTTCCCTGCCATCGTCTAACTGCCTCTCCCAAGCTCTGGCTCTTTATCCCTATACTGTCTTCCCCTAACTTTTGACCCCAAATAGATTTTGACTATTTCCTTTTTCCCTCAGCACAGCAAAGACTTGGCTCTGACAAGGTCACCTTGAAGGCTTAGGACAGGAGGAAAGAACTTCAAGATAGTGGCTGGTAGGGTGGTGGGGAGGAAGGGCTGATGTGCCCATTATGTTCTCATAATCTCCAGAATCAACCCCCTCCCATGCAAGGCTTTCTAAATTGTCCCTGTGAAGCATCACTTGGGCATTGTGTCGTAAGAACAGATCTCTCTGTTAAACACAGACCCAGAGTATTAGAATCTCTGGAGGTGGGGGTCTCAGAATATATCTTTTACAAAGTTCCCTATAATAACACTTAGGAAGTATGTTCTTTACTGGAACATGGGAGAGAAAGCATTTGGGGATTTGTGCCTTGTGCCAGGTGGCGGGAACCAGCTTACATCCAACCAAAAAGAGGGATTCGATGGTATCTTCCTTACCCAGAGCCTCAACTTCTTCAGAACCAGGCTAAAGAAGGCAACAAGCAAAATGAACCATGACAACAGCAGCAACAACAGTAAACTCTTTATAATCTCCACTTGGAACAAACAATGCTATTTACCTACCCGATCGATAACCATCACTCCTCTTCTTTGCTAACACAGCCCCATTTGTTTGAGTCATGATGTGCTTGGCTTCTGTTGATGAACTAGGATTGGTCCTAGTCAATATGAACCATCTTGCTTCCTCTTGGTCAGACTCCTTTGCAGCTGGGGATGCTGACATGACTCAGTTCTGGGCAACAAGGTATAAAGGGAAACTTCCTGCAGAGGACTCAGTTCTGGGCAACAAGGTATAAAGGGAAACTTCCTGCAGAGGCAGAGAGGTCTCTGAAAAAACTTTTGTTTTGCTACCTCGAATGTAGATGTGATAACTGGATGATTGGATCTGTGGCGGTCGTCTTCTGACCATTAAGGAAAGAGACAGAAAATTAAAGAAACACTGTTGGGTCACTAGACCAAAGTCAACAGCTGCCGACCTTCAGTCTTCTTACGACTGTAGAAAAGTGAATCCTGTTTTTAAGCCATTATAGCTGTTTTTGTTTGTTTTGTTCGGAAGCTAAAAAGCATTTCTAATCTCAGACTATCCTCCTTATAAGGATAGTATTATTTCAGTGCTAACAATAACGATGAAAGTCTTTTATTCTACACGGACCTATTAGTACCTCATTAGAGCAAATGTCTCTCTTTCAGAGGAGAATCTTGGCTTTTAAAAAAAACTCATTAAAAAAAAATCTTCGAATTGATGAAGAGGTTTGCCCTTAAAATTTTGCTGTAAAAGTAGTTTTCCCTCTGCCTCTGAAGAAAGAGAAAAAGTCCTGTCAGCTTTGAAATAAGCTTTTTCTCTTTATGGTCTCATCTTCTTCCACCCCCACATACAAACACCCTTTCATAGTTCTAGAATTTACTGGGGTGTTCTCAGATAGCGCGCCCTTCACATAAACATCTAGCATATAAAAATCTTCCCTAGCATTATACATAGTCCCCTAAGAAATTTCTCCATGTCCCCACATATCTAAATCTATCATCTGCTTTTCCTCTCCATATTGTAATGTTAAGACATCCTAGCTGGGCTCAGTGGCTCAGCCTGTAATCCCGCGCCTTTGGGAGGCTGAGGTGAGTGGATTGCCTGAGACTGTGGGTTTGAGACCCGCCTGGGCAGCGAGACCTCATCTCTACAATAAATAAAAAAAAACTCAGCCGGGCTTGGTAGCACATACCTGTAATTCCGGCTACTCGGAAGGCTGAGGTGCAAGGATCGCCGGAGCCCAGCAGGTCGAGGCTGCGGTGGCCGGGAGCAGCCACTGCACTCCAGTCTGGGCGACAGAGTGAGACTCCAACTCAAAAAAAAAAAAATACATCCTACAAGCACATGGGAACGTGGTCTACTTTTGGCCAATGAAATAGGGCCATGCGATAGGATCCCACGAGTCTCTCTAGGCAGGGTCTAAGAGAGTATCAATCCATATGGAATTATTCTGAAGAAGTGTTATTTAAAACCCATTCCAGAAAACATGATTTCTGCAAGGCACTTCTGGAAAAAATTAGAAGGAGTGTCTAGAACAAATAATGAGAGAAACATGATGTAGAGTATCTTACTTTTAAAGATTTTTTTCCAGTACCTCATGTGTTGCTGGTAACCACAGGGCCTTTGAGTGTGTTGCTCTTTTGCCTAGAAATCTTTCTCCCTTTCCTTCTCAACCTAAACTTATGCTTTAATTCTCAGTACCATTATCTCCGCTTGATCCTTCCTGACTAGATTCAAATCACCTTTTGCACGTGTTTTATAGCACTGAGCACCTCTCCAAAGCAGTATACAATTAAAAGTCTATGTTTTATTTGTATAATTATGTGACAAGGGTCTACCCTTCCCACTAACTTGTTGTAAATTCTAGAAGACAAAGACCATACCTGTTTTTGCCCAAAAGAGTAGCTTTAGTATCTGAGGCATGGTGAGCACTTAATAAATAGCTGTCAATGAAATGAATGACCACAGGAGACATATTTACATGTTAGTGGCTCAGAAATACCCTGCAGTATAGAAATATGATTAATTTGCTTACCTCTACATTTCCCACATTTGTTTGAACCACAGAACTATTTTTTTTAAATGTAATTCTCATTAACATCCTGCAAAATAAGGGCTCTAAAAAACACATATTCATAAACCCTTTCCTAAAGCAAATTGGTCATCCATTTTTAATGTTTTATAGTCTGAGGGAGGCTTAAAATTTATATGGTTTTATATAGTTTTTCATTTAGCAGAGAAGAAAAACATGCTACAGCAATTAAGTGTCTTTTCTAAGAACACATGTGCTCGTCAGGGTTCTCCAGAAAAAGAGCCAATAGGATATGTGGAAGGGGATTCATCGGGGGAATTGGCTCACAGAATCACAAAGGCAGATAAGTCTTATAATAGGTCATTGGAAAGCCGGAGCACCAGAGGAGCTGGTAGCGTGGCTTAGTCTGGAAGCCTCCGAACCAGGGAAGCCAGCCCTGATGCAGTCCCCAGTCCGAAGCCAAAGGTTCAAGAACCCCCAGCAGGCCACTGGTACAGTTCCCAGAGTCCAAAGGTCAAAGAACCTGGAGTCTGATGTCTAAGGGCAGGAGGAAAAAAAAGTGTCCCTTTTTTACATCAGAAGAGAGAGAGAGAGAGAGAGAGAGAGAAAGAGTGTATCCCTTTTCCCAGCTGGACCCCCAGCCTGGTCTTCCTCTGTCACTGCACTGACTTACAGTCAATCTCCTCTGGCAACACCATCACAGACACACCCAGAGACAATGCGTTGCCAGCCATCTAAGCATCTCTCAACCCAGTCAAGCTGACACCTAAAACCAACCATCACATCACATGACTAGGCGTTGGCAGAAAGAAAGGACCAGGAATCAGTTCCTCCGATGCCCAGTGCAGCTGTCTCTCCAGGTCCCGCACCACTTCCCTAGACCCAGAATTATGTGAAATTTGCTGGCAGAAAAAGGAATGACTGGTTGTTAGGAAGTTTATTGAGAACATTTCTAGTTTCTCTTTATTTAATGAAGGCATTTATTTGTGACTTACTCGTGTAACATTTATCTAGTTAATGACTAACGATTATCATGCTAAAGTCGAAAACACTGACATCAAATTTACTCCTTAGAGAAGACAGTTTTCGACAGTCATGTCCCAATATAACCCCCTTCTCTGATCTGCTCCCGTCTTACTAGTGGCGATGCAGCCAAAAGAAGACCGTGCTTTCTTTGCTTGTCCCATACCCTTTTTTCCAGCAGTCATTTAAGTGATGAAGAATTTTAGATCAAATTTGTAGGACCTCAGTGAATTCCTGACAGAGGGTGCCAAGGACTTGAGTGGTCATCCATGGCACTGCGACACCCCAGCAGACGCTGACGTCACTGCCTCATTGGCCTGACTTGGATCTGGCAGGGATGGTTGGCTCACCAGTGCTCTAGTGCAAAGATTTGTTTTAGAGATTTGGGCTGAAGCACTTGTTTCACAGACCCTTCTTTTGTTTTAAACATCTTTTTTGCATTTAAATCTTGTTTTCGAAATAGAGTCTTGCTATGTTGCTTAGGCCAGACTCAAACTCCTGGTCTCTGGCAACTCTCCCGCCTCAGCCTCCCAAGTAGCTGGAACCACAGGCGTGCACCCATCACACCCGGCTTGCAGACACTTCTTTGGAAGAAAAGAACATGGGAACCAAATCTATTTTTGCTGTATTTTATTCTTTATAGTGAAGGTTTCTTAGAATAAACAATATAATGCCTAAGATAAGAAATGAGGAAATATAAGAAACAGTGATGCAAAATAGTATGGAGTTTTTAAAAAAAGGTAAAGAATAAGTGACAGGAAATGGATGAAAAACCTCTGAACTCAAATCACAGAGAACACCTCGTTTGTGCATATGCGGGTCCACCAGTAGATGAGTGCCAGAGACGTGCGCTGGTCTTGTTGTGGAGAGTCCTTGGCTCTACCCTGGTACTTCTTCACCAGCACTGGGGTTTGCTCCCCTCTCCATCCTCTAACCCCTCGCTCGCCTGTCTCCCACGTTCACATCAGTTGGGAACCAGGGCCGAGGAACTGCAGAAATATGTCCCTCCAGTTTTAGAATTCAACTGTTGCCCGAAAAAATCATAACTCGTGAGCTTTTTAGATGATGGCTTAACTATCAGCCAGCCGTTGGAGGAACAGGACTCTTAACAGCATAGGTCAAATATAACCCACACAGAAATCAATTCAGCCTAGCAAACGACACGTGTCGTCACCGCTGTATGCTAAATTGCAGTGAGAGAAACGCCCACGGACAAATCAGAACAATCAAGACAAGCCCTCAGGAGTTTATAATCTAGAGAAAGAGAGAGAGATGAGACCTGGCATCTAGTGGCATCTTTCATGTGATGGACCCCAAGCCTGTCTTCCATTTTCTTCTAACGGCACGGCATCTTTTAGTACAGCGCTCCATTCCCAGGACAGTGCCGGGCAACGTCAGGGACCTTTGTGAATATTTTCCAGATGAAACCATGAGTGTCTAATCCCCCAAGGAGTCATATGCTCGCTTGTAATTAGGTAGTGCTTACTGTATAAACAATCACAGCTCACCATTTATGAGCTTCCTGTGTGCCTGGACTTAACACAGAAGCTCTCCCAGCATGGCAGTCAGATGCGTGGGTAGGGGTGCTAAGCAGACATGGGTTTACATGTCTGCTCTACCAGAGTCACCAACCCGGGTTCCCAACACGGGGTCAGGAGACCAAGTGGCTTCACATCGCTAAGTTGTGGTTTCTGTGCATATAAAATACAGATGAGGGTACCTACATTTCAAGGAATTTGGGAGGATTAAGTAAAATAATAGGTGAAATGCTTGGCGGAGTGCCTGGTACAGAGTAGTCCCTTCGTGACAAAACTAAAATTGAAACCCAGCTGTGGCAGGATGAATAATGGTTCCCCAAAGATGCCCCTGTGCTAATCTCCAGAACCTGTGGGTGTATTACCTTACACGGCAAAAGGACTTTCCAGGTGTGCTTAAGGTAAGGCTCTTCAGAGAGGCAGACGATCCTGGATTCTGAGTAGACTTGAGGTAGTGACAAGGATCCTTACAAGAGGGAGGCCAGAACGTCCGGTCAGAGAATACGTGACAGCAGGAGCCAAGGTCAAGGTGATGTAGCCACAAGGAAAGAACAGCGGGCAGCCTCTGGAAGCTGGAAAAGGCAAGGATCAAGTTCTTCCCTGGAGCATCCAGAAGAAAGGAACCTCTGCCAACACCTTGGCTTTAGCCCAACAGGACCCATCTTGGACTTCTGACCTTTAGAACTGGGAGGTGATACATCTGCATTGTTTTAAGCCATGGAGCTTGTGGCGATTTGTTACAGCAGCCACAGGAAACTAATACACCAGCTCTTGAGCTTTCCCTCATGCTGCGCTGCTTTCTGTGATTTCAGAATTCAATAAGAAAGAAACCTACCGGTGGGTGACCTGGTGTTGAGCCCTGTTCTGTCCCTCCTGCTGCTTGCTTCTGGCTGCTCCTCCTCTCATGGCTAGACGGTTTTGCAGGCCTGTTTGTTCTGTTTGGCTGCCTCTTCGGTGGCTGCTGCTTTGGGAGTTGCATGAAGGAAGAGAGAAGAAGGGGTAGCAGGGAAGAAAAGGAAGCATTGGCAGAAATAGCGTGTGTGTGTGTGTGTGTGTGTGTGTGTGTGTGTGTGTTTAACGAGAGACAGAGGCTCTTTATCTGGGGGTAACGTCTTCCTAAGTTAGGAAATGTATGCCTCCCTTGAGAGGGTTGTGTTTTTCTCCTTCCTTTTGCAAACATGATTCTCCTTCACACGTCCCTCTCTCCACAAGACACAAACCCAGAACCACTTGGAGAATCTGGAAGACTTGTCTAATGGAGGCCTAGGTTCTCATTCCAAATTTCCCACATAGGTTTTTGTGTTGAGTTCCATATAAAACGCCTCCTCAGATTAAAAAAAAAAGACAAGTAAAAGGATTTTAGAGTAAATATGAGGGGACAGCTCCGTTTTGCTTGCAGATATTCATTCACTTATTCATTTACTGATTCAAGAAATGTATTTTAGGGACTTTGCGTGTGCCAAACACTCTTCTGAAGAATGGTTGCTTCCCTCAGGAAGTTCAATTCCACCGGAAGTCAAAGACCAGCACACGTGACTGTACCCTAAATGTGTGCCCCAAAATTGTAAATCATGCTGACTATTACTAAGCAAGGGCTGATATAGCTAAGTGGGTGGGTGGGAAGTAGGGAGAGGGTGGAGCATCGCTTTAGACAGGAAAGTGAAGGGAGGTCTCGGACATGTCAGCCAACACTGTCTTAAAGCACGAGTGGGAGGAGCCTTGTGAAGAATAAGGTCTTCTGGAAAGCATTCCTGGTGAAGGGCACAGCATGTTCAAAGGCTCTGGGGCTGGTAAAGGTTTAGAATGCCCAGGAATTGGAGGAAGACAGCTAGAACACAGGGAATGATAGCGTGTTGGAAAGTGCGTTTGGAGCCATAGAAGGGCTGGGGTCACGGTGGGTTTTGTGGGTAATCATGGGGATTTCTATTAATCTTGTGTGTGGTAAAAAGCAGTTAAAAATTTAAAGCAGGCAGTGAAGTAAGCTGATGCATTTTTAAATAGGTCATGCCTGTGGTTCCTTGGAGAATGGATTCGAGAGGGCTGCAACTGGAAACAGAAAAACCAGTTTGCAGACTGTTGCAGTGTTGCAGGTAAGAGCTGACAGAGACCTGGACTGAGGTGGTGGAAGTGAAATATAGTTGGAAATACAGTAGAATCGATTTGCAAATAAATAGCCTTGAGGAGATCGTTTTCACAAAGGGACTGGGAGTTGCTTTTGTGCATCGAAGTTTCAGAAGTCTGGGAATTATCCAAGTGGAGCCGTCAAACGGGAAGCTGGATGTGTAGATAAGCTTGGAGTTCAAGGGACAGGCCTGGGCCAGAGATATACATGTGGAAATCATGAGCATACGTGTGGTACTTAAAGGCAAATGATTTGTGGAACACCTGGAGGATACGCGTCGAGCAGGAACGCAGCCCGAGATGAAGCTCCCTGGGGAACTGCCACGTTGAGATGTCCAGTGGAGGGGGGCAGTGGCCATGGGAACGGAAAAAGAGTGGTCTTTGCGGCGGAAGATGCCAGGTGTGTGGGGTGGCTTGCAGTGCAGAGAACAGAGTGCCAGAGCAGAAGGGAGGTGGCAACCGTGTTAGATGGCTTAGAGGGTGATAAGGACAGAGAAGGGCCTCTTGGATTGACTAATGTGGAGATCACTGATACCCTTGATAAGATGAAGACACATTTAGGTTGCACAGTGGATTGCGTTGGGTTAAGGAGTGAATATAACAAAAGGGAGTGTGGACAGTTTTTGCATGTAGACAACTCTTTAAAGAAATTTGATTATAATGAAGGGGCAGATAAATAGGGCAGAAGCTGGCAGACACTATGTGGTCAATGGAGGGGTGTGTGTGTGTGTGTGTGTGTGTGTGTGTGTGTGTGTGTGTGTGTGTGTGATTCCAGAGCATGTTGGTGTCCTGAGGAGAATAAGTAAGCAGATGCAGTGCTGCATAAGAGGGAATGGATGGCGGGAAGAGCAAAAGTCTTGAGAAGACCTGACAGTGTGAACTTGACCTTCACTATTGGGGACAGTAAGGAGGCAGGGGAGAAGGGCAAGTGTCATTGACGGGAAGATGACATCTCTACCTGATAGCCACTATTCTTTAATGAATTATAACAAAAAGTTATACCAACTGAGTGTGAGGATAACATAGGATTAGTGGGAGGCTTGAGAAAAAAGAAGAAAGGAAGTTCTTATTTCAGGGAAACTGCGGTGAGACTGTCAAAGAATGACAGCATTTTTGGGGAGTATTGAATGTAAATTTCAGGTGTGAGAATGAACTTAAAGTGAAATTGGTTTTACTTCAGGGTTGTGATTTTTCTTCAGTGGCGGTCAGGAGATGTAGTGTGATGTAGAAACAGAGAAGAAAGATGGCAGAGGTTGTCCCAAATTTCCGCTCTGCCAGAAGAATAAAATGCAGAGACATAAGGGAAAGACCATTAAAAAGGTTTTCAAGGTAGCGATTGAGGTGAAGGACCAAGGAATCTGAACTGAGCAAGATGGAGAAGACAGCGGTGATCAGGTGGGGTCGTTAGTAGCCTGGACATCTTCGTGGGTGGAGGGCTTGTCACACTGGGAGGTTTCTGTATAGAGGATGGTGGTCAAAGGTAAGGAAACGCGAAACTTTAGACACGGGCTGTTTGGGGAGAAGACAGGCATGGAAAGAAAATGAGTGGCTGAGTTGCAGCAAAAGGAGAGATTGCTTCCGATGAGGAGCTCCAAAAGGCCAGGACGTCGAGTGATTTGTTCATGAATATATTGATGCTCTCGGGACACAGGAAGAAGTTGGGGCTGCGACTCCTACAAACCAGGGGAGAACTCTCTGGTGGACTAGGAGGAGTCATTCGGAAGTTGATGGATAATGACAGAGGAGGGGTTATAAGTGGTATCTGGACGGCATACATCTCAAAGGAATAGGAGGATGTGTATGTGTGCGTGTGCGTGTGTGTGCGTGTATGCATATATGTACACAGAGAGTGAAACAGTCTAGAAATTGTGATGGAGAACAAGCAAGCATTTTATGCCATCTCTATCCCTGAAGTACAAGGTACACGCTTTTTCTAGAGTCAGCTAAGGCGAAGACTAGAAACTGATTAACGAAAAGATGTAACAATCAGAGCAATTTTGATAGCAACATAAGCAGAGTGAAGGAGAGTCACAACAGCAAATGTTGGCTGTGCACATTCAGATACCCTTTGGCAGGTAGGGTGTTGGGGCCGGAGCATGAACCTATCTGGTTTCCTATGTGCAAAGCATCACTAAGATCCTTAGAACCTGGTGCGATTAAGCATTTGAGTGAAATGACTAACTTCCCTTTAGCTGACTCCATGCTTACCAAGGATACTTCTCATAATCAGGCTTCCTAGGGAGTTGTCAACAAGGAAAAGATGTTTCGGGTAGAGACTTCCAAGTGTCATTTCAAGGATGTTAGAGCTTCCGAGTAGAATGTCTCTTGGACGTGTGTCTACGTAGGCCAATCTGGTCAACTCAGGGAGGTAGAGGAGTTCAGATTTACAAAACTTCAATCTGGAATGTGACAACGTTATCAGGTTTTTGTGTGGTTGTCCTGGAAAAGGCCTTGCCTTATTCAGCACCTTTCTTTTAAACTTCAGTAGGGATTATGCCATTTACCAGCATCCAAGAGGCAAGGAAGGATCATTTATTCAGGCCCGTGATAGACTGTGTGCATTCCACCTCTTACACAATAGACATAGAGAATAGTCAGCTATGATCATCAATAGTCTGATTGATTTTATGCTTCCAAATGCTTTCAACTTTTATCCTCTCATGGCAAAACTTCTGCTGTTCAATTCTCATTAAAACAAAATGAATGGAAAACGAGAGGAGGGGAAAGATGGCAGTGGAGCCCGTCGGATCACGTGAGTCCCTGTGTGAGTGAGCGAGGCTGTGGATGGTTATGTGCATGTGTCTGCGAGTCAGTGGATGTGTGAGTGACTGACTGAGTGGGGACTCGGAAGCAAGTGGCCAGGGGCTGCCTGGTGAAGCAGCTGGTGCCACAGCTGCCCTGCTTGGACCCTAGCACCTCCCAGGGTGCCCAGCCAAGTGCCATTTTTTAAAATCGGCAAGGCCCTTCCTGGGAAGAAGCTGCTGGGAGTGAGTGCTGGCTCCAGGCTCTGCCTCACCACCCATGGCGGGGATCCCCTGGCCGTACAAGAGTGGGAGGAGAGGACTGAAGACCCACC